>NC_069008.1:2322976-2327245 GCF_001194135.2 Octopus bimaculoides
TCATACATACATACAAACATACATACATACAAACGTACATGCATGCATATATACATACATACATGCATACATACATACATATACTCACGCAGGGGTGTATGTGGGGGTAGGAAGACGACTGGTGTGTATTTATTGATCTGGATGCCGAGAGTCGTCTGCGCATGCTCGTGTGTATATATATGGGTGCTTGTGGCTTGTGTGTATGTTTGTGTGCATGTGTGTGTGTGTATATATATCTGTGTGTGTACGTGAGTGTATGTGTAGTAGTGATGGTGTGTGGGGGGTGTAGTTTGTTGGGCGAGGCGGGGGGAATGTTTCTTTCTTGGTGTCTTCTGAATAGAAGTCTTTGTGATGTGTGTGTGTGTGTGTGTGTATACGTCCCTCTGTTGCTGTCTGTGTATGTATGTGTATATGTAAGTTTGCGTGTCTATGTGTGTGTGTGTGTGTTAGGTTACTAAGTATTTAGGCCTGTGTGTGTGTGTGCATGTGTGTGTACGCATGTGTGTGTTTGTATCTATGTAGGTGTGTCTGTATGTGTACGTGTATTAGGTTACTATGTATGTAGGTTTGAATGTATGTGTGTGTGTGTGTGTACGTACGTGTGTATTTGTATCTATATAGGATGGCTATGATGCTCCTATGCTACTTCTGCCCGTCATCAGAGATGCACATATCGTCAGCCACCAAGGGACATGCTCAACTGGTTAAGGTCAAACAACTGACAACAAGCAAAACTGTGGTATTAAGCAGAATATATGCTGTAGCTCATCTTTTATAATAAGACAAAATAATGTACATGATAACACTTCCAATCAGTTAAGATCAGATGCCATGAGAACCACTGCCTGGTATTGCATCCGGGCATTATCATTATTATTGTTGTTGTTGTCATTATTATTATTATTATTATTAAGGTGAGCTGGCAGAATTGTTAGCACGCTGGGCAAAATGCTCATCGATATTTCATCTGCTTTACGTTCTGAGTTCAAATTCTGCCGAGGTCGACTTTGGCTTTCATCCTTTCGGGGTCGATAAAATAAGTACCATTTGAGCACTTGGGTTCAATGTAATCGATTTATCCCCTTCCCAGAAATTGCTGGCCTTGTGCCAACATTTGAAACCAATATAAACATTTGCTGTAACGGTCACTCTTAAATACTCGTTTGTTTTCTTTTTCCGCCGACAGGTTACAAACCTATTCAACCTCCTCTTCATTCAGGTAAGTCTTTTCTCTCTTCTGACTACATCAGGTGACCAGCACCGCCACCACCGTCACCACCATCACCACCACCATCAAGCCCCGCCGCCACCAGAAAGAATGAAAGGAAAAGTTGACTTGTGTGGTATTTGTACTGTGTGGGGACTGTCATGTCAAAGAATAGACTCAGAATTTCCTCCGCGTGTTGTTTAGGTCAGGCTTATGTTCCGACCTCGTAAAAGTCTCACTAGTAGCGACTACCACCCAAACAGACCCCTGGATTGGTGGGTTGTAGCCTGAGTAGTGTCAGAAGTAGGGAATCCCCGACAAATTGTGGATGCAACAACGCGCCGCCACAGCGTATTCCGCCATACTTGAGCTGGTCTGTTCTGTATTTGAACTTAGAACGTAAAGATACAGAAGAAATATCACATGACATTTTGCTCGAGGCGCTAAAGATTCTGTTAGCTCGTCGCCCTTTTGAGCCAGCCGTCACTCGCTTGGTAAGCATGTACCAGGTTTTTACTGACCATTTCAGGTGCCTGTGTTATCGCTAATACACATAAACGCCTTCCCGACCGCCTACCTTCTGCCCCAGTGGCACATTCAGGATGTGACAACTGGAGAGAGAGAGAGAGATACAAGAAGAATGGGGATGAGAGAGTAAGAGCTGTACCAGCACGCAACTGGTACTTATTTTTAGCTGAGTGTAGACTGGAGCAACAGAAAATGAATTACCTTGCTCAAGGACACAACACTGCTGATCCAGAATTGGATTGAACCCTCGACGTTAGGATCGAAAGCTGAACACCCTAACCACTCGGCCACACTCTTTAGGTTGCGTTCACTAATATATGCCAGTCGTCAAATCTCATTTATTCAATGAAAGCTGTGTTGGCATCTCGTAATATGTTTACTTAATGCTACAAATAAATAAATAAATAAAAATAAGGTGGAGGGTCTCCATTATATTTGAAAAGATAATTGTGCCTATTGTAAATGAAGCAATGGGAGGTGTTTTGAAAAAGAATCCATCGCCAGCATTGAAATGTATTTCGTTTCGTGATTGCTCAATGTAACACTGTATTAATGAAAATGGCAGCAAATGTTGAACAAATATTGACTGCAGGCTTGCAAAGAAATAGAATTTGCTGTTCAAATTGGATGAGACAACATTTGGAATCAAACAAAGTTCTTATGGTCTACGTACGATGCAATAGTCCCAACAAAAACTGTTATTAACGAATTCTCTCTCTCTCTCTCTCTCTCTCTCTCTCTCTCTCTCTCTCTATTTATTTATTTATTATTTTTTTTTTTGCAAATTCACTTCATGAAAAAAGAGAGAAACAAATTTCAAATCTATTAAAAAACTATTTAGATAACAAAGGGCTTCCTCCGACGAATCTCTGGAGTAATCTTGCTCGATAACATGCGTAGTACAGAGGTCAGGGTGTCTCTCCTGGCCGAGTCGGTACTTCGCATTGAGAGATGACAATTCCATTACTAGTGGAGTCGCGTGGTTTAGTGGTTAGGGTGTTGAACTCATGATACGTTGTGTTCTTGAGCAAAACACTTCATTCCACGTTGCTCCAGTCCACTCAGCTGGCAAAAATGAGTAAGCCTGTGACGGAAACCACAAAATTACATTTTTGAGCTGATCACCTCTAGTCAGTAAACTACATTTTCGGCTTCACTTAGAGCGTCCGAGTATCCGTCACTGAGGAGGATTAATCAGCTTGAAACACCGTGTCTAGCGATCTACAAGTGTTTTGAACAGAGCCCTGTATTTTCAATGCACAAATCTCGTTGAAATGTTTCTCTGAGACAAGATAGTACAAGTGTCGTCCCACGTTTTTATCGTTTGTCTTTTAGATCTTCTGGTCATTAGACTGCAGCCATGTTTTGGTTTTGGCACCGCCTTGAAGAAACTAGTCGAACAAATCGACCCAAGTACATATACATTCTTAAACCTGGTGCTTATTTTATCGATTCTTTTTGTCTGCACTACTAATTTGCGGGGACATATGCTAACCAACATCGGCTCCCAAACGGTGGTGGGGAACAAACACAAACACTCATACATCTTGATATGTACATACATATAAACACACACACACAAACACACATATACAAATTCACACATAAGACACAGCCATTGCTCATTCCTCGCCAGTCATTCAAAAAAGTCTTTATAAATATATATGAAGGGCTTCATTCCATTTCTGTCTACCAGTAGCTTTGGTCGGTCCGGAGCTATATTAGAAGACATTTTCCCAAAGTACTATGCAGTTGGAATGAACCTGGAACTATGCGGCTGAGAAGGAAACTGTTTATCACACAGCCACACCTGCATTGACATATTATAGATGTTATACACAGAAGCATAAAAAACACCAGACGTTTGATTTTGAAATATCTCCGCTTAAATGAATAATTGCCAATAAAATAACTATTTTTTTTTTTTTGTTCTGTATGTTTCAGCTTGCGACAAACAGACCAAGAACATCTCCATAGAGCAACTGTTGCTGCGGAGTCTTATGCATGGATACGACAAGTCTGTCAGACCGGTTTACAACTCCTCCAAGGCCGTCGTCGTTGGACTCGGTTTGACTTTAACACAGATACTGGACGTTGTGAGTTGGAAATCTGTTTCGAATCTCCCTCCATCACCCCAACAGCAAATTCTTCCCTAAATCTACTTTTTTCTATTTATTATTATTATTATTATTATTATTATTATTCAGTAGTTTTATTTTTATAACGTGCTTTCACTTCACTACCGAGCGCAGCTCTGTGTGCCTTGGGTATGTGCTGTGGTGCTCTTATGGTTATTGTATTGAAAGTGTTTTGCGTAGGATGTGTGCAGTGCCCAGTAGTGCAATTTTCTGTATGTTATATATATTTCTAAGTCCTATCTGCTGGTATTGATACATCAATTAGAAAGCATTTTTTTCTTCATGATCTTTCACAACTATATCTGGTCTATTGGCCTTATTTTCATTATTATTATTATCATCATCATCATTATTATTATTGTTACTATTATTATTATTATTATTATTATTATTATA
>NC_069008.1:2328136-2330530 GCF_001194135.2 Octopus bimaculoides
ACATTGCCTCCTTTATCATTTATCGCCTGAGCGTCGTGCCTTGTCTCGGTTACTGCTTGACCAGATTGGAACGTCTCTTATTTAAATTCTTGTGGAAGGGACGCGTTCCAATGATTAGGCTTCCAGTCTGTTACCAACATCTTCTGAGTGGTGCATTAGGTATGCCGTGGCTCCTAATGCACAGACACACGCTTAGGTTACGCCACCTGCAACGATTTCTGCACAGGGAGCGTGTGTGGGCTCCGTTTGTGAGGCTTGTCCTTCCGCAGCTCGTCTCCTTAACGGAGCTGCAGTCCTGGGTGAATTAAAAATCGAGACTGGGCGCCTGGCACCTAGAATATCGTCAGGCGCTCACAACCTCCTACCAGTCAGGTAATGAGATTGGTGGATGTTTCGCTTTATAAATTTATAGAGGATTAGTGGCGGGGAAGTGCGAAGGCGTTCTCAGATAGATGTGCACGGAGTTTCAGCGACACTTCACCGAACTGTTCAGGGCGCGCGGCATGTTGGGGATAGAGGTGGATTTCACCTCCTATCTCGACGGCATGCCGCGCTTTTTGGTCAGGGATGCGGAGTTCTGAGAAATGCGGATAACAGCCGACGACATACGGGATGTGATGACGAGCAGCACAGGGGAGACGTCTCCAGGGCTGGATGGTCTGCCCTTCGAGCTTCATCTTCATATGCCAGACTTGTTCGAAAATTTCTCGGCGGATGTCTACTACAACTGGCAGCAGAATGGGAGAATACCCAGAGCTGTGAGCCGCGGCGTGGTGGAGCCGAACAAGGGGGGTCAAATAGATAATTTTAGGCCCATATTCTGCTGAACATGGAGGCGCAATAGCCCAGTGGTTAGGGCAGCGGACTCGCGGTCATAGGATCGCGGTTTCGATTCCCAGACCGGGCGTTGTGAGTGTTTATTGAGCGAAAACACCTAAAAGCTCCACGAGGCTCCGGCAGGGGGTGGTGGTGAACCCTGCTGTACTCTTTCACCACAACTTTCTCCCACTCTTACTTCTTGTTTCTGTTGTGCCTGTATTTCAAAGGGGCCAGCCGTGTCACACTCTGTGTAAGACTGAATCTCCCCGAGAACTACGTTAAGGGTACACGTGTCTGTGGAGTGCTCAGCCACTTGCACGTTAATTTCGCGAGCAGGCTGTTCCGTTGATCGGATCAACTGGAACCCTCGACGTCGTAAGCGACGGAGTGCCAACAACAACGTCTGCTGAACGCAGATTATAAGACTTTGGCCAAGGTGTTAGCCAAGAGGTTGGCGATTGTCGTCGATAAGCTGGTCGGTGATGCGCTATCACGAAAGATCTATTAACAACAACCTCCACCTCATGCGCTGCATCATGGAGAGGGTAGGGAAGGAACCTGGCATGGGTGGGGCCCTGATCAATTTGGATGAATTGAAAGCTTTTGACAAGGTCGACTATCAATACTTTGTGGCTGTCCTCGCGGCGGCTGGTTTCGGTCCCATTTTCAGAGGTTGGGTCGCTGCACTGTACAGAAACATCTATTTGGTGGTCAAAGTATACGGCCACCTATCGGAATCGTTTAGTATCGCTCGTTCGGTCCGTCAAAGATGCTTACTCTCACCCTTCTGTACGTGCTGGCTCTTAAGGGAGTTGGATATTTCGAGAGGCATTCCACATCTAGGACGCGGAAGGTTCGTGTCAGCATATGCGAACGACCTCACCGTAATATTGTTGGATAGCTTGGAAATCGAGGGGATCGACACTCCCTTAGGGGAGTATGAAGCAGTCAGGAACAAAAATTAATCAGGACAAGTCGATGGGCCTGTAGCTCGGTACCTGGAAAGGCAGGTACCAGTCAAGTACTGGTGTCGGTGTGATCGACTTAGCCCCTCCCCACAAATTTTAGGCCTTGTGCCAATAATAGAAAGGATTATTATTATTATTATTATTATTATTGTTATCATTATTGTTGTTGTTGTTGCTGTTGTTTACATATTGCGTATGATGATTGCATTTCTTTTACTTTATATTGTTATTATTCTTGGTGTCGCTTTTGATTCATGTAAACACATACACACGTACACACATATCTGCATGCACACACATACGTTTGCACCCACACACACACACTCATCATTTTACTATGCATAAATATGTATACATAACAAAATTAGAAATGAAAAGTCTTCGGCACAGTATCATATATTTGAAAAAAAAAAAAAAAAAGAAAATGAATAGGAACGGTCTTTTTTTGATAATTTCTCTACTTCAATAATTAGACGTTTACAAGTCATTAGATGTTTTGGAAAAATTATTAGAATAGCCATTCCTACTTATTTTTCAAATATGTATGTATGCGTATGTTTGTGTATGTACATATATATATATATATATATATATATATATATATATA
>NC_069008.1:2330989-2332038 GCF_001194135.2 Octopus bimaculoides
TTACAAGTCATTAGATGTTTTGGAAAAATTATTAGAATAGCCATTCCTACTTATTTTTCAAATATGTATGTATGCGTATGTTTGTGTATGTACATATATATATATATATATGTATATATATAAACATTTAAAATAGAATAAAATCTTTATAAGAATTTATCAAGTAGTCAGCGTGAAAAATCTCCTTATAATTATTCCCTTTAAATATATTTATTTATATTAAGGACATTCATACACATAAATGCCTCACGCTATGAGGGACTCTTGAAGTCAAAATAAATGCAGTGTATCGAACGCGAGGGAATGCAACACATGAAGCGAGCTCCTAAAAACAGATTCAGCCGCACATCATATGGTTTCATAATTAGTGCACAAAATGTACTTTTAATTGTTAGTGCAGGCATAATCAAGACACAAAAATGAACAAAATTCAACATACCTGACGAACACCAAATGTATCCAACACAGCACATTAGAGTTGTTCACTCGTATATATATCTATGTAAGAGGCGGGATTTTCGAATTGCATCTCGGTACACGTCTATAATCAGAATAATTCAGCACTGAATATATTCCGGTTAAATTTTAAATTTAAAATAGGATAAAGTCTTTATAAGAATTTATCAAGTAGTCAGCATGAAAAACCTAAAGGAAAAATTATAATTATGTATGTATGCATCTGTCTGTCTGTGTGTCTATCTATCTGTCTGTCTGTCAGTCTCTCTTTCTCTCTGTCTGTCTGTCTGTCTGTCTGTCTGTCTCTCTCTATTGTAGCGTCCGGGCGATTTATATTTTATCTTTTACTTGTTTTAGTTATTGGATTGTCGCCATGCCAGAGCACCGCATCAGAAAGTTTAGTCGAACAAATCGATGCTAGAAATTCTTTTTTAAAGAATGAAAAACAAAGTCGACCTCGGTAGAATTTGAACTCAGGACGTAAAGACAGACGAAATACCAATTTCTTTATTACCCACAAGGGGCTAAACACAGATGGGACAATACATACATGCGGGGACAATTAACACATGATCGAATGGAACAATGAAATT
>NC_069008.1:2332538-2334749 GCF_001194135.2 Octopus bimaculoides
AATGACGGACTCCTCCTCCTGCCCCTCCCCTTCTTCTTCTTCTTCTTCTTCTTCTTCTTCTTCTTCTTCTTCTTCTTCTTCTTCTTCTTCTTCTTCTTCTTCTTCTTCTTCTTCTTCTTCTTCTTCTTCTTCTTCTTCTTGTCCCTTTCTCTCTCCTCCTCTTTTCTTTTTTCTTCTTATTTTTACCTTTCGCTTTATTTTTTTCCGATTTAACGAGCATCTCGTGTCAGTAAATTTTGCTTTTACCTATTCTGGTCCTGTTTGTATGTGTGTGTGTATGTCTGTGTTTGCGTGCGTACGTCTGTGTTTGTGTGTGTATGTATATGTGCGCATATATGTATGTATGTTTGTGTATGCGTTTGTGCGTGAGTGTATGTGTGTGTGTGTCTGCGTATGTATGCATGTTTGTGTATGTGTGAGTGTATGTGTGTGTATGGATGTGTCCATATATGTATATGTGTACACACACACACACACACACACACACATACATACACACACACACATATATATATATGCATGTGTACGTAATTTTATGTTCCCCTAATATTTGTGTCGCTAAAATTTGTCTTTTCCTTAACGATTTCATTAACGATTCACATATCTATTTCGATATATTTCATCTTCTATTGACATTTGTTTATTTCTCTTTTCTCCATTTATTTGTTGTCCATCTTATGAGCAGACGACACAACAAATTATTCCCCACCCCACTTACCTTTCTAATTGCTGTTTCTCAGTGTTCCACAACCGTTTTCCGCTTGCGGCACACTTTTTTTCTTTTCAAAATTCGGCGGCACACCGGAACTAAAAATATAACTAAAAGTATCGGGGGGAAAAAAAAATCATATTCAGGTTACACTGCGGCACTCCTTGCATCATCCCGTGGCACACCAGTGTGCCGCGGCAAACCGGTTGCGGATCAATGCTGGAGCTGTTTAAGATGGCGACCTGGCAGAATCTTCAGCGCGCAGGTAAAATGCTTAGCGACATTTCGACCATCTTTATGTTCTAGGCTCAGTCGACATTGCAATTCGTCCGGTACCAGTTATGCAGTGCAGTTAATGTAATCGACTAGCTCCGTACTCCAAAAGTTCAGGCCTTGTGTTTATAAGTAGAAGGCATTATTATTATCGACGTCATCAAGTCGGCGGGCTGGAAGAATGGTTACCTTGCCAGAAGAAATACCGCTAAGCCGGAAGAAATGCCACTAAGCGGGAAGAAATGCCACTAAGCGGGAAGAAATGCCACTAAGCGGGAAGAAATGCCACTAAGCGGGAAGAAATGACGCTAAGTGGCTTAGCGGCATTTGTTCCGGCTTAGTGGTACCTCTTCCGGCTTAGCGGCATTTCTCACAATCGTTCTCACAAGAACAATGTTCTCCTCAATACATGTGACCTACAAGTTAAACCAATCTTTTTCACTTCTTCTAGTGATAGTTTGACTTTCAGTTCTTTCTTCGATCATTCCAAGTGCTCCTACAACCACGCGTATTGTAACCATCTTGAGATGCCACAGTTTTTCGATTTCAACAAGCAAATTTTTATATTTTCTAAGCTTCTCAAATTCTTTTGCTGAGATATATTATGATTATTAAGGAATGCCAATGTCGATCAATAAACATTGACTTCCTTGTTTTTGGTCTTTCACAACAACATCCGGTTTATACGCTTTGATGGTTTTGTCCGAATGTATTGGAAAGTCCCAAAGAATCGTTGTATTTCCTCTCTCAGTTACAGCCTCAGGATGGTGCTTCTACCATTTGTCAACAGTTTTGATTTCATAATGCCTTATTGTTGTTGATATCATCATCATCATCATCATCATCATCATCATCATCATCATCATCATCATCCTGATCATCATCTTCATCACCATTATTACAAGAGACAACAAGTTAGAAGTTCATGTAGTTATTATTATTATTATTATTATTGTTCAGTAGTTTTATTTTTATAACGTGCTTTCACTTCACTACCGAGCGCAGCTCTGTGTGCCTTGGGTATGTGCTGTGGTTTGCTGTGGTGCTCTTATGTTTACTGTATTGAAAGTGTTTTGCGTAGAATGTGTGCAGTACCCAGTAGTGCAATTTTCTGTATGTTATATATATTTCTAAGTCCTGGTGTTTTTGTTATGTATTTGTCTGAATATTTTATTATTATTATTATTATTATTATTATTATTATTATTATTATTATTATTATTATTATT
>NC_069008.1:2335236-2336043 GCF_001194135.2 Octopus bimaculoides
AGTGTGTGTATGTGTGCATGTATGTGCGTGTAACTGTGTGCATGTGTGTGTGTAAGTGTGTATGTATGTGGGTGTATGTGTCTGTATGTGTGTGTGTTTGTGTCTGTATGTGTGTGTAAGTGTGTGTATGTGTGCATGTATGTGTGTGTAACTGTGTGCATGTGTGTGTGTAAGTGTGTATGTATGTGGGTGTATGTGTCTGTATGTGTGTGTGTTTCTGTCTGTATGTGTGTGTAAGTGTGTGTATGTGTGTATGTATGTGTTTGGCTGTGAGCGTGTGTCAGTGTGTGGGTGTATGTGTGTGGGTGTATGCGTGTGTCAGTGTGTGGGTGTATGCGTGTATGTAGGTGTCTTGTACGCATGCGCGTATAATTTATCTCGCATTGTTTCACTTGTATCGGTCATTGGATTACGGCTATGCTGGGGCATCACCTCGAATGGTTTTTGTCGAACAAATTGCCCCCAGTACTAAAAATATTTTTTTAAAAAGTCTAGTTCTTATTCTATTGCTATCCTTAATCGCTAAGTCACGTGAATGTAAACGAAACAACATCGGTTATCAAACAATGTATGTTTGAGGGACACATCGATACATAACTCATACTATTTCTTTACAGAATCCTGAGGAATGATGTTCAGCATGTATTATAAAAGAAATCCTATATAACATATGAAAATTAATCAATAGTGGCTGAGATTGTTACAACATGATTCAAGATTGATTATATTGGAGGATGATGAAACGATTGCAAATGAAGTATTTTATATAATTTGCTAACACTATTCTTTGGTGTTTGCCATTATATA
>NC_069008.1:2336678-2338072 GCF_001194135.2 Octopus bimaculoides
GAGAGAGAGAGAGAGAGAGAGAGAGAGAGAGAGAGAGAGAGAGAGAGAGAGCTAGTAGATGTGTCTGTTTGCATACATTATGGCTATATTAGATTAAAATAACCAACTACTTTCCGAAATATTTAAAATAATATTGAAATTGCACAAAAAATTATGACTGACATTTGTGCCTAATTACATCTTTGTTATATATCCTTGTCTATTTTATAATATGATTGAACAGTAATCAGAATTTATATATTTTGAGAATTATTGATATTCCTCCCGCCAAAAAATAAAATGTCTGCATTGTATTTTACCTATGTTATATTTGACTTTTGTTTATATTTTGCTTCTGTTCTTTTTTTGTGTTTAAATTTTAAGTTTTAATTTGATTTTTGTGTTCATCTTATCGTTGCATCTCCGAAACATAACATAAGCAGACTTCGTTTTTAAAAGTGTCTATTTTTGGACTGATCAGATGAGTGTCTAAGTGTCTGTGTGTGTTTACGTTTGGGTATGTGCGTGCGTGTGTGTAGATAAATAGATAGATAGATAGATAGATAGATAGATAGATAGATAAGTAGGTAGACAAGTAGATAGATAGATAGATAGATAGGTAGGTAGACAAGTAGATAGATAGATAGATAGATAGATAGATAGATACATTTCTTTTATTAGCCACACAGGGCTCAACGAAGATGGGACAAATACAATGTAGAGCTTTTCTTTTTGGGAGGGGAAAAAAAAAAAAAGTGGTGGTGTCGATCAAAAGGGATCGTAGGAAGGGAAAAAGGGGGAGTTCGATCAAAAGGGATCGAAAAAAAAAAAGATAGATAGATAGATAGATGGATAGATAGATACGTATCTAATGATTTTGTGGACAAGCACACATATTTCTATACGTATATAATGTATGTATGTATGTATGTATGTATGTATGGATGGATGGATGGATGGATGTATGTATGCATGCATGTATGTATGTACATGTGTGTCAAGTTCATATATTTAATCATAGAAGCATATATAATCAATACATAAATATACATTAAATATAGAGAAAGAAAGACATATATATAGACAAATAGTAAATGAGTATATGCATATATACGTACAGGTATGTGCATACCGACATCCACCTGTATGTATAGGTGCATATCTGGGTACAGGACATTGCAAGGTTCATGAACTCATCGATGAAAATCCACTATCACATATAGAAAAATTAATAAGAAAAAGAACAAAAAATAAGTATTATATAATACAAAGTAAATATCATATTCCCTAAAACTATATATATATATATATTTAATACTGTGAAACTTAATTTAATTTTTAATTTATTAATAAATTGATTTTAATTGAGTTTTTACCTGTAATTTTGGATTTTTATCCCTAATGTTATTATATAT
>NC_069008.1:2338166-2339133 GCF_001194135.2 Octopus bimaculoides
ATATATATATATATATATATATATATATATACACATATGTCGATGCGTATATATGGACATACATTTGTATTTTACAGGAATGGGAGGATGAGAAACTATCGTGGGACCCCGAGGAATATGGATTAAACAACACACGGATCCCCTGTCAGATGATCTGGCTGCCCGACGTCCTATTGTACAACAGGTATGATCACCTCTCACCTGTCTGACTGTTTTACTGTCCGTCTCCGTCCTTGTCTCTGCCTGTCTGTTACCCCGACTTTAAACCCAATAGAAAACTTGTGGCGTATTCTACAACGATGCGTTTACGAGAATGGACGCCAATTTAGAAGCAACAGCGGATGTGTCTCGCTGTGTAAGGAGAACCACAAATTAGCATGTTCCATGGACCAGTGCCTTTTCCAACTTATTTGAAACAAAGGCATATATATCCTTTATTAATCGCTGTTTATTTCTTTATTTCTATTTCTTCGATATTTATAACTGCATGTGTTCATTTCAGTATGTGCATCAAAAAATTAAATTGGTATTTTCTTTTTTACATAAATTTTAATTACACCACGCTAGTAATTTGAAACATTGCAAGTTTATGTAAATTCGGTAAATGGCCATAGTTTCTGTGTTGTTTTACAGAACCTCACGTTTTTTATTAACCACGCACATATAACTGTTGCCATCATACTGTGAAGATTTGGTTGAATTTAAACGAGGAGTTTTAAAATAAAATAAAAAAGATGTTACGTTAATAATTTGAAACGCAGTGTATACCTACCTACCTACCTACCTACCTACCTACCGATATATCAATACATACATACACACATACATAAATATGCACACACCCCTACACATATATATATACATTGTATATATATGCGTGCATATATACATACATACATCTATAAACAGATTTCCGATATGCATATATATATATGCATATATATATATACACATACATATTTGTATA
>NC_069008.1:2339279-2339548 GCF_001194135.2 Octopus bimaculoides
ATATATATACATATATATATGTGTATATACATATATATACACACACATATATATATATATGCATATATGTATATATATGTATATATATATATATGTATATATATATATATATACATATATATATGCATATATGTATATGTATATATATATATAATATATGCACTCGTACGTAAATGAATGAATACATACATACACACATACATACACACATAATACATACATACACACATACGTACGTACATGCATACATACATACATACATACATACA
>NC_069008.1:2340906-2342277 GCF_001194135.2 Octopus bimaculoides
GTGTGTGTGTGTGTGTGTGTGTGTGTGTGTGTGTGTGTGTGTGTGTGTGCGTGTGTGTGTGTGTGTGTGTGCGTGTGTGTGTGTGTGTGTGTTTGCATAGATATACGTTCATCCGTGCATATAACCATCTTATCTCCAAGCGCTTTGTAAATGGGTTATAAAATTTCACGAATAGAGAATGAAATATATGTAAATATAAGCAACAATTCTAGTAGTAGTAGTAGTAGTAGTAGTAGTAGGTGTTGTTATTGTTGTTGTTGTTCTTAATCCCGGTGTTGATGTATTCGCGTGTGTTAGACGTATATAATGTGTGATAACTCTACACGAACACTCACGCTCGCGCTCACTCACACGTGCATATGCATAACTATAATTAGTCAACATGAGGAATCCTCAGGGATGCAGGTGTAGGAATTTCATCTGGTTTAATCCACCTCATAGATTCAGAGGTTACGACAAAATAATGTATTCAAATTTTGGCACAAGGCCAGGTCATCACAAATATTGCTAGTTACATTGTATCTATCTCTTGTACTGCATCACTTTCCGACGTCACACAAACGGTACAATTTTCGATTATCATCATGTTTATGTTAGCTAATCTTGTCTAGACAATATTGCTTTAACCTTGATCTCTCACTCTCTTTCCTCATCTCTCTCTTTCTTTCTATATCTGTTAATCTATCTATCTATCTATCTATCTATCTATCTATCTATCTATCTATCTATCTATCTATCTATCTATCTATTTGTTTTATCATTCTATCAGTCTGTTTGTTCGTCTGTCTGTCAGTATTATTTGATCAATATTATTTTTGTCTTTATTTATCTCTCTCTCTCTCTCTCTCTCTCTCTCTCTCTCCCTTACTGCTGTGTTGTGTTCATATGTATGAATCATTGTGTGTGTGTATATATATATTTATAAATATATACATAAATACATACGCACACACATAAATATATATATGTATGTATGTACGTATGTGTATATATACATATATATATATATATGTATATACTTGTGTGCGTGTGTATATATATATGTAGGTATGTATGCATGTATGCATGTATATATATATATATATATGTATATACATGTGTGTATGTATGTGTGTATGCATTAATCACTCAGTCACACACACTTTCATTCTCTCCTTCACCTTTACTTTTTTTATTTTTGTTCTTCGCACCACAACTCAGCGCCGACGACTACACTTCCGGTTACATGCCCAGCCTGGCAATGGTCTACAGCACGGGCCGCGTCTTCTGGGGTCCCGTGGTTCGATTCCGCAGCTCGTGTCGCATCGACATCACCTACTTCCCGTTCGACGACCAAGTGTGTCGGCTGAAACTCGGATCGTGGGCCTACAA
>NC_069008.1:2344340-2346623 GCF_001194135.2 Octopus bimaculoides
CCCCCCCCCCCATCGCTACCATCCCACAGCACACCATTAGACAACCTTATCTGCCAACTAATCTCTCATGTTTAAGGAAAATACATTTTTTTTCATTCTCTGCAACAAAAAACAAAACAAAAAAATAACAAAAAATTTATTGTAAGAAAATCAATATCATTAAATTTATTGTCTTTTAATCTTCGATTTATCTGTGTCTTTTTCCTATTATCTCTGTATATCTCTGTATATGCATATATATATATATATACATGTGTATATTGGATATACGTACAATCATACACGTGTGTATATATAATATACTACATACGTATGCATACATTTACATACATATATACATGCATATATGCATAAATATACACACATATATATGTATATATATACACATATGTGTATAGTGTGTATATATACATATACATACACACACAATTGCCCACACGTACACACACACACATGTAATTTTAGCGAGATCCAAAAGGTCGTGGTGAAAACATTTGGTTAGCCTCCAGCATAAACAAGGCTTGTATAGCTAACACAAGATGATACGATGATACGGTAATCAATCAATACAGTTTACTGATCAACGTATCCAATACACTTGGTCCCATATCGAAATTATGCAAATATTCCGATGACTGCTCCTGTAACAAAGGTTATTCAATACACGATGGCTAAATCTGACAATGAAAAGAATGGAATAGGTAGTTATGCACTACACGTGTTTCAAAAGAAATAACGAACGCATTTTACGCAACTTTGAGGTATTACGTAATTATTCAGTATGGTCTTTCATCAGGTACTTGTCTCTTGTCAGAAATTCCGTACCTTCTAATGACTTGTAGGTACGCGGTATTTCGTTATGCAACCATCATATGCTATAAAGTAATCTAAATGTTTTTATAAGTCAATACCGCGTTTTACTGTGTTAACAGTGCGATTTACATTATTTTAAGATTATCTCTACAGATAATTCATAGAAATTATACCCAGCACTCATTTTTTTGCTACAACATTTCGTATACGAGACATCAGACGTAAACAAACAATGAGATCGAAGATGAAAAATGGGTGATGGGCGTACATTTACGTACCGGCTTCCAGGAGTGCGCTTAATATGTGAAATTGGTATATCAAATAATCATACACCGCTGTATACAGTGGCTATTTAAGCAATGTGTTCGATGATCATTGAAGGGTTAGATGGGTGCTGATGAAGGGGGATGGCACCTCCCCCCCCCCGAAATATGGCATATGCACCCATTACCCATTTTTCATCTTCGATCTCATTGTTTGTTTACATCTGATGTCTCGTATACGAAACAAATATCGTAACAAAAACCAGTGCTGGCAAGAATTTCTATTGAATATCTGTAGAGATAACCTCAAGAAGTAGTTCAGTTCTATATTTAAGAGATGAAGAATTATTTACATTATTTACATTATTTACATTTGATGGATAGTTGTCCTCATCTTGTTTCTTGTTAACACAACGTTTCGGCTGATATACCCTCCAGCCTTCTTCAGATGTCTTAGGGAAATTTTGAACCTGGGTTCTCATTCCTAAGGTATTTTTCGATGTCATTATTATTATTATTATTATTATTATTATTATTATTATTATTATTATTATTATTATTATTATTATTATTATTATTATTATTATTAGTAGTAGTAGTAGTAGTAGCCCTCGCTCTTAACCCCAAGATTCCGAGTTCGATTCCAGGCAGTGACCTGAATAATAATGGTAATAATAATAATAATAATAATAATAATAATAATAATAATAATAATAATAATAGCAACAACAACAACAACAACATCGAAAAATACCTGAGGAATGAGAACCCAGGTTCGAAATTTGCCCCAAGACACCTGATGAAGGCTGGAGGGTATATCAGCCGAAATGTTGTGTTAACAACAAACAAGAGGCGGACAAATATCTGTCAAATGTAAATAACGTAAATAATATTAAGAAGTAGTGTAATAAATTTTCTTACTGACAGGTGAAAAGTACCTAATGAGAAGGAACATTAAATAATTACGAAATATGCGTAATTAAATATAAATATAAATATAAATATATGCGCTGAGTGTTCTTTTTCAAAGACCGATATATATATATATATATAATATATCCATTCGGTGTGCATTCAAAGCAATGATTAGTAACATTACGAAACCGGTATGCTTTTGAATCTCTTTAACAACTCACAATAATGACTTTTATTACCTTTATTCCTACCTGAGTTCATCTAATTGTGTATATATGTATATATATATATA
>NC_069008.1:2348632-2349555 GCF_001194135.2 Octopus bimaculoides
ACACACACACACACACATATGCACAAATACCTAGATGATGTTGATAAAAGTTCCAATGAAGGAGCCTTGAATCTATGTTAGAGTCCGGCTCTTTCTCTATTGACAAGAAATACAGAAATGGAACTGATTGATAACATACATACACCCACACACACATATATATATATACACTCATAAAACATATACACACATACATGCATACATTCATACATGCTTACAATGCGGGGCTTACAGCTCTTATAACCCGGGTATGAATTCTCATTTGTACCTATAATCATAGGGTGCATGATGTTATATGTACAAACAAATTTACCAAAAAAAAAAAAAAACTTGGTAGAAATACTCGGTTTCACGGAAAAAGAGCAAAAGAAACCGACGCGGATTCTCCAAATCCAATATATTAGTGGCACAGTGAAGATTTGTAAGACATTCCAAAAAACCCCCACACCACTCCATCTGAGATACTTATGTAAATACTAGACATACCTGGGTGTATGCATTGACAGCTCAACCAACACTCCCACTTAACCGCATATTTACAAACACCAGGGACTCTCGTAACTCAAAAAGTCTTATTGCCTTGTTAGCGACCGGCTTGAATCACACAGGAAGAAATTCAATTAAAAAAAAAAAAAACCATGCATACATGCATACATATTAGGCACGTGCTGTCGGTAATCACTCAGGGTAGGCAGTTGGTGACGTTTATATAGTAAAATACATAAAAAAAACATAAGCGAAACACAGGCACGCGACTGAGTTGGAGGTAGATTTACTTCTGCTTTTATAGAACGTAAAGAAAACGTTGTTGTAGGAATTTACGCAGCATGTGCACTACAGCAGTTCTACGCGTAGTTTAAACAATGAGATTGAAAAGCAAGGGCGAATTATGCTTACCTTATCTACAAAAATATAAAATATTT
>NC_069008.1:2350238-2352738 GCF_001194135.2 Octopus bimaculoides
ATATAGCGTGTCCATAAATTATCTTTACAATTTGAGAAGTTCAGAAAAAATGAAAAGTACAAATAACTCAGAAAGTTTATTGGGAAACATAGACAAACAAATAAAGCTTTATTAGAAACATCAGGACACTTCCATGTCGGCTCCAGTGGCTGCATGAAATAAATGGATACAGTATACTGTGGTAGTTTTAAAGATAATTTATGGACATCCTGTCCGTAGGTACATTCATACATGCAAACTTGTATATGCACGTACACACACCTATACATATATACATGTATACGCACGTACGCATATACATGCAGAAAATTCACGGAAAAGAAAGAAAGAAAGGAAGAAGGAAAGAAAGAAAGAAGGAAAGAAAGAAAGAAAGAAAGAAAGAAAGGAAGGAAGGAAGGAAGAAAGAAAGGAAGAAAGAAAAGAAACATACGTATTCTGCAAACCCAGTCGTTGAATATTTATTAAATGTTGCGAAATTTCTTAATTTCAGTTGTTTCCGGGAATGATTACGTATACGCAATCACATGAGTGTGTGTGTGTGTGTGTGTGTGTGTGTGTGTGTGTGTGTGTCTGCGTGCGTGTGTGTGTGTACGTGTGTGTAAGATAAGTAAATAGTGTTATCACCTTAGTAACTAACAAGTTTTGATTAAAAACGCGGAAATTTTAAGCGAGAGTCTGTCAACACAATGCAACACAAACTTCAAAAAAAAAAATCTTTCCCTTTAAACAGTTTATGAAGGTACATGCGTAATTAACAAATATTTTTACCGGCATCGTAGCTACGGCTGACAACTTAGTAATAATTAACACACGCGCAGATCAATTCCACCTCATTATTAATCATTTAGTTAAATAACCAACCAAGGAAGTAATCGATCGTTTGTTTAATGTGCTGGTTAAACAATCAATCGGATGTTTCTCAGTCAAAGTTCTTCCGTCGCTGTTCACGACCTTTTCAGTGACTTCCTCACTTTTTCTCTCGCTCCAACGTCTGCTCTGCGTCTGTCTCCCTTATTTTACGAACTAGTTGATCCGTTAGAATGCACCATCAACAAAAAAAAAACAAAAAAATATTGAGAAAGGAATATTTGAAGACGTAAATTTATTCCTTTTACCGTGGAAATCAAATATCCATTCAAAATTACATCACCATTAACTGCAGAAAGCAGTTTTATATACCAATCCCTCTTTTATTGGGGAATATCATGGTTGGAACTGTGTTTTGTCGAGATATATCAAGTTTACTGAGGCAACGTGACTTACAGAAATCAACCAGTTATTTTTTTCTTTCCTTTTTTTCTTATTTTCTTTGCAAGCTATTTAACATCATTACTAGAATAACTGTGGAGGCGCATGGCTTATTGGTTAGGGTGTCAGCACCATGATCGTAAGATTGTCGTTTCGATTCCTGGACCGGGCGACGCGTGGTGTTCTTGAGCAAAACACTTCATTTCACGTTGCTCCAGTCCACTCAGCTGGCAAAAAATGAGTAACGCTGCGATGGACTGGCGTCCCGTCCAGCTGGGGAACACATACGCCATTGAAACCGGGAAACCGGGCCCATGAGCCTGGCTAGGCTTTAAAAGGGCGCACTTATTATTTTATTACTAGAATAACTAGGAAATTTGATATCTCAGTTTATAAGTTAAGGTATAATTTAAGAGGTATTTATCTGCCATTTCTGACAGCCCACAGTCTCTCAAATTAACCCCTAACAACAGTAATAACATATCTTGTTGTTTAGCCCTTGGATAAATCTGATCAAGCAGTCCTAAGTTCAAAAGCGTTCCAGCCGTGATCATCACTTCCATGTATACATTTTTTCTCAGATACTCTAGGATTATATTGTAACCAGTTTGTCCTTCGCTTCTCAAAGCAGTATGGTTTGATTTCAGAGAGATTTGGTTGTTATTTTTAGCAGACCCAGCTGCCACGGCAAGGCATTGTCTTATAACCATTCTAACCCCTTTGCCGCAGAAATCAGATATATCCACTAACATTTTCATTACCCTTAAATACAGAAAGCGGTTTTATATATCAATCTATCTTTTATTGCGGAATGTCATGTTTGAAAGCCATGTTCTGTAGAGATATTGAGTTTATCTATTGAGGCAACGTGACTTGCAGAAAATAACCAATTCTAATTTTTCGGTAGATATTTAACATCGTTACTGGAATAACAAGGAAATTTAATTTCGCAGTTAAAAGGATATACAGTCAATTGCGAAAACACATTAAGAAAATGAGCTCTGATACAGATAACTACAAAACCGCTCGATAAAAGTAATATCCAATGCTTTAGTGTTACATACAACGTGATTCGTGCATTCTGGCTTCAGAATCCATTTCCTTAATGCATTTTAAAGAACGAATGTTCGTTTTTTTCCCCTATCTTTTACTTGTTGCAGTCATTGGACTGCGGTCATGCTTGGAAGTGTCTCAGGGGTTTCAGTCGAACAAATCGATCCTAGCACGTATTTTCTTCAAGTCTGGTACTTAT
>NC_069008.1:2353940-2355167 GCF_001194135.2 Octopus bimaculoides
TGGTGTGTTTACGTCCCCGTAACGCAGCGGTTACGGCAAAACAGGCCGATAGAATAAGCACCAGATACAAAATAATAATAATAATAATAATAATAATAATAATAATAATAATAATAATAATAATAATAAGTAAATAAGTACTGGGTTCGATTCATTCGACTAAAGATTCATGAAGGTGGTTCTCCAGAATGTTCGCAGTCTAATGACTGGAACAGATTAAGAAAAGCGAAACACTCCCCCGTTATGCCACGGCCACAGAACACCTACGTGTATGTTACCGTCTTTTGAGGTGGTTAAGTATTTTCAGAGATAGCTCTGTTCCACTGTACAGTACCCAGCAACAAACACCAATAAATAAATAAATAAATAAATAAATAAAATAAAATAAAATAATAATAAGTTCTGGTGTCAATTCATTCGACTAAAAATTCTTCAAGGCTGTGCACCCAGCATGGCCCGTAGTCTAATGAAACTGAAACAGGTAAAAGCAAAACGATAAAAATAAAGATTCACCTTTATAGACGCCGCTTTTTGTGAACAGATTTTGATAACGGCTTCAATAATACAACAAAGAGCATTTCTACCAAACAGCCACCCTGCAGGATGCCTTTGTGCTGTTCATTGGACAGTACAAAGTCGTCTCATTAGATTTGTCTGTAGCCACCAAGAACAAAGTATTGTAGTCGGTTTTCGTTCGGTATTGACTAGCAGCAATCAATGAACTGGTGTCGATTCGTTCAATTAGGAATTCTCCAAGGCGGTGCCCCAGCACGGCCGCAGTCTGGTATTGACTAGCAGTTATCAATGATTGCTGACGTTTCACTATTTGTATTGATTTGGTAATTCATCCATTTGATACACTCTCAAATGTTTTTCCATGTAGACCAGTCACAACGTAGCTAAGTTCCTGCGGTTCTTTACAGTGTCTGTCTGTCTGTCGCGGTAGTTGTGTAGGTATGGGTGTTGGTGGGTACATATTTATGTATATACGTATGTGCATTGATGTGTCTGTGTGTGGTGGTTGGCACTCCGTCGGTTACGACGACGAGTGTTCCAGTTGATCCGATCAACGGCACAGCCTGCTCGTGAAATTAGCGTGCAACTCCACAGATACGTGTACCCCTAACCTAGTTCTCGGGGATATTCAGCGTGACACAGTGTGACAAGGCTGGCCCCTTTGAATTACAGGCACAACAGAAACAGGAAGTAAGAGTGAGAGAAAGTTGT
>NC_069008.1:2355732-2357240 GCF_001194135.2 Octopus bimaculoides
GAGATGAGGAATTATTTACATTATTTACAATTGACGGATATTAGTCCTCATCTTGTTTGTTGTTAACCTCAAGATACCGAGTTCGATTTCAGGCAGTGACCCGAATAATAATAATAATAATAATAATAATAATAATAATAACAACAACAACAACAACATCGAAAAAATACCTTAGGATGAGAACCCAGGGTCGAAATTTCCTCAAGACATCTGATGAAGGCTGGAGGGGATATCAGCCGAAACGTTGTGTTAACAACAAACAAGATGAGGACAAATATCCGTCAATTGTAAATAATGTAAATAATGTATATATATACTAACTTAAAACCCGTACTCCGTGCGAACTTTTACGTTAGTTCCTGTGGAGGGATAATTAGACCTGCGGCCCAAAACTAAAATGAGTTAAATATCATGACTATAATACGTCTATAATGACTATATGCCCCGGTGGTATTTGATTATTCTATTGTTGCAGTCCCATGTTGAATAACTGCGAATGTCATTTATCTCCCCCTTGATCTCTGACGGCATCTGACAAACGCCAACGAAGATGGCATGAATCAGCCGAGCTTTACTTGCTAGAAATAGCAGCCCAAATGCTTTTAAACCAGTTCCCAATATTGGGTGTTCAAGAACCAAATGAAGGGCAGATTTTCAATCCTGGGATCATCCTGGTTCCAAAAAGGTTTGATATGTCTATGTAGAGCAAATATTGGCTGAGATACAGGGGTTCCAGACGGACAGACAGAATTTCGCGTTTATTAATATACAAGATATGTATGTATGTGTGTCTGCGCGCGCGCGTATTTCTGAGTGTCTGTATGTCTGTACAGATGTATGTATTTATATATATATATACATATATGCATGTTTCTGCGGTATGTGTGTGTGTGTAGACGCGTCGAATTATTTGTCTATTACATTGTAACTTTCAAAGCTATTAATGCATACACATGCGAGCGCGCACACACATAGACGTACGCACTTAACTTCGCGTACACTCAGATAGACCAACATACCGAAACTGACATCCATACATCCTCTAACACTAAGTACACTGCCTCTAGATGTGTGGTGGCGCTCATTCATCACTCTACTTACTGTTTCTAATCCAAACTGAACGTGACGGCTTCAAATCTAGATGACTGTATGTAAAAAATGGAGTTTGAATAAAGATTTAAAGGAAAAAATAGTCTACTTATAACAAAAAATATTATTCCTTATTGTCTTCATTATTATTCTTGTTATTGTTGGTGTATGGCCGAATCGTTAGCACGTCGGGCGAAATGCTTTGCCGCGTTTCGTCTGCCGCTACGTTCTGAGTTCAAATTCCGCCGAGGTCGACTTTGCCTTTCATCTTTTTGGGATCGATAAATTAAGTACCAGTTACACAAGGCTGGCTCTTTGAAATACGGGTACAACTCACCTGCCCTTGTGGCAAAAATTTGAAATAATTATCATAGTTATTATTGTTGGCAGAATCGTTAGCATGCCGGATAAAATGTTTA
>NC_069008.1:2357884-2358957 GCF_001194135.2 Octopus bimaculoides
ATACGACGGGCTTCCACTCACAAAGCTTTGGTCTGCCCGAGGTTATAGTAGAAAAAAACTTGCCCAAGCTGCTACGCAGCGGGGCTGAACCTGGAAACCTGGAAGCCATGTGGTTGGGAAGCAAGCTTCTTACCACACAGCCACGCCTGCACCTAGGGAAACTCATTAAATCGTCAACAGTAGGGGAGAAACCACGGTTACAGGCAACGACAGCAGTAGCACGCCGCCGCCGCCACCACCACCACCACCACCACCACCACCAGTATCAACACCTTCGTCACTGCTGTTAGCGGTGGTGGCGGAGGAGGCGATGGGAGATGCAGACAATCCGCTGCCGTCGTCGAGAGCTGATACAGGAGCTGTCAGAATTATGACAGCAACAGCTGTCACCGTTAAAACCACCACCATACCACCACCACCACCAACAACAACAACAACAACAATACCAGCATCAGAATGCTAATACTCCCACGGCTACTCACGCAGCCAATTACAGTAGCAGCAACAGAGAACGATGCATCTCCAGTCCCTCGCTCCGCCATAAACATATGATACACAAAGAAGCAAGCAGCGGTCAATCACCCCTAATGGAGTCAGCAGCTGCCAGAATTAGTACCTCTGGACATATCTTAGTCTATTTACCTTTCTGTCTGTCTCTATCTATCTAGCTTTCTCTCTCTCTTTTATCTTTTCTCTTTCCAAAAGAAAAAAAAACGTTTCTCCTAGCGTTCACTATTTTCCTCTCGTTCTGGTCTAACGACTCTCCACTGTCATTTTTTTGTTCCCATCTTTCACCCTTCATAAATCCAAAATTTTACTTTAGAATTTATGGGAGCAACTGTCTTTGAAGACTCATATTGACGTTGAATGCTTGAAATGAGAAGTAGATAGCTAGCCGTCAACTGATGACGGGTCTTTTCTGTGTGTTAACTTGTCGTTTTCCATTTTTTTTTCTCGCTGTATACGTATTTCACTCGTTTTTCCCGCGTTTGTTTATGTATTTCATGTTATTTGTACTGTTGGTGACGTCCTGTACCCATATATGCATATATATATATATATATATATATATA
>NC_069008.1:2362467-2362700 GCF_001194135.2 Octopus bimaculoides
GGTTCAGTCCCACTGCGTGGCACCTTATGCAAGTGTCTTCTACTATATCCTCGAGCCGACCAAAGCCTTGTGAGTGGATTTGGTAGACGGAAACTGAAAGAAGCCTGTCTGAAAGAAGGCTTACAAAGAGTAAGTCCTGGGGTCGATTTCCTCAACTAAAGGTGGTGCTCTAGCATGGCCACAGTCAAATGACTGAAACAAGTAATACATACATACATACATATATATATATA
>NC_069008.1:2366207-2367625 GCF_001194135.2 Octopus bimaculoides
TGTGACAAGGCTGACCCTTTGAATTACAGGCACAACAGAAACAGGAAGAAAGAGTGAGAGAAAGTTGTGGTGAAAGAGTAGAGCAGGGATCGTCACCATCCCCTGCCGGAGCCTCGTGGAGCTTTTAGGTGTTTTCGCTCAATAAACACTCACAACGCTCGGTCTGAGAATCGAAACCGCGATCCTATGACCGCGAGTTCGCTGCCCTAACCACTGGGCCATTGCGCCTCCACCCAGATCAGAGTAGACCTTGGGAAAATAGGGCCTAAGCGGTGACCCCTCATTCCTCAATACTCTGGGACTCCCGAACCGGGGAGACATTATTGGGTGCATTTTCAAGTCATACCCAGGACATATAGAGACAAACTGATTTACCCATAGCTGGGATCCTGCTAGATGCTATTACCCTGGGTCAGAGTAGATTGGGAACAACAGTGGCTAAGAGGTGACCCCCATATTCTTCAAAATCCTAGAAATCCAGGGTCCCA
Organism: Octopus bimaculoides; assembly: GCF_001194135.2. Lineage (NCBI taxonomy): Eukaryota > Metazoa > Mollusca > Cephalopoda > Octopoda > Octopodidae > Octopus > Octopus bimaculoides. The sequence continues at coordinate 2,366,696 of NC_069008.1, forward strand.
CTACCACATCCAGTTTAAAGCCACGCCCAGGGTGTATACAGAAGTGCTAATTAATCTGTAGCTGGTACCTTGTCAGGTGCTATGACTTCGGGTTAGAGTAAACCTTGGGAACAGTAGTGACTAACATGTGACCTTCTCACACTCCTCAACGCCCTAGAACTCCCGAATTAGGGTCCCATTGCTGGATTTAGCTTAAGGTCATAGCCAGGACATATACAGACGTGCTAACTAACCCATAGCTGGGACCATGACTGCGGCTCAGAGTAAATCTGGAGAACACTAGTGGCTCAGATGTGAGCCACACATTCCTCAAGACCCTGTGACTCCAGAATCAGGGCCCAGTTATTGGGTGCAGTTTAAAGTCATGCCCAGGACATATACAGAGATTATTAATTTACCCCTGAACGGTGCTCCTAGGCCTTGGAACAATAGCGGCTGAGAGGCGGTCCCACAGTCATCCACACCCTGGGACTCCCTAACCAGGGACTCACTACCGAATTCATTTTAGGGGGTCATTCTTAGGACATGCGTTTTGTATTTCCACAGAAATGACCACTGACCACTCCGAGGCCTGTCAACTGCATGTCAATATATTTTTGTCCGGCAGTGCAGTGTGCAGTAATGCAGATAATTGAAATCAAGGCTTTAATGCAACAGATACACGCCATCTGGTGTCGATGGTATTGTTGTTGTTGCTGTTGTTGTTGTTGCTGCTGTTGTTGTTGTCGATGTTGTGGTGACGGTGGCGGTGGTGGTGACGGTGGGGATGGTGTGTTGTCATTGTGGTGAGAAGTGGATAGTGGTAGGAGTAGGGGTCATAGTAGTGGTAGATATTGTGGTGGAAGTGGTGGCGGTGGTGGTGGTGGAGGCGGTAGCGGTGGTGGTTGGAGTGATGACGATGATGATGGATAATGATAGTGGTGGTAGTGG
>NC_069008.1:2368430-2370317 GCF_001194135.2 Octopus bimaculoides
AAAGGAAATTGGAATAGAGTGCCCAGTAGAACTGTTACAAAAGGTTTGCCTCCTTGGCATGCCCAGAATAATCAGGAAAGTATGAGATAATTGAAAAGAACGGATAGCATGGTAGCGTAGGCTGCAGGTAGCAAACTCGCTATGCATGCAGGACTCCAGGAGCGCCGACAGAGACCTGTGACAAAGAGAAATAATAATAATAATAATGCCCACCCTAAAGCGAATGTACACAAGCTCTACATGAAGAGGGGTGAAGGTGGATGTGGGCTGATTAGCGTACGGGAGTGCATCAACAGTGAAAGAAAACACATTGCAGAATATTTGGTAAACAGCAAAGAAGACCTGCTACAGTATGCTGCTAGTTCTGAAGGAGTTAACAAAAATGGACTTGAGAGTGCTCAGGAATTCTGAACAAGAAGAGCCAACGAGAGAGAAGAAACCTTACTCCGTATGGAATTGCATGACCAGTTCCGCCGTGAAGCCAACAAATTAAAAGACCAGGAAGCATCATGGAGGTGGCTTAACAAGGGTGGCCTAAAAAAGAATACTGAAAGCCTAATCATCGCGGCCCAGGACCAGGCATTGAATATCAACTCAGTGAAAAAGAATATATACCACACAAGTCCAACGGACCACTACAGAATGTGTGGGGAATGGGTCGTCGATAGCGCGACTCACATTGTTAGTGCTTGTGAAAGTCTTGTGCTGAAAGAGTACGAGCGTAGACAAGACAAGGTAGTCCAGAACCTCCACTGGTTGCTATGCCGTAAGTGTGGATATGAGGTTACGGGTGCTTGGTACCAACATACACCGGAAAAGGTAATGGACGAAAAGGGGAAGACAAAAATCCTCTCGGACTTTGACTTCCGGACAGACAAGGTGTTAGAGCACCGAAGGCCGGATATAATAACCTTTAGGAGGGACAAACAGGAGTGCCGAATAACTGACGCGGCAGTGCCTGGAGATCAACATATCATCATGAAAGAAAGAGAAAAGGCTGATAAATATGGAGACCTGAGAATTGAGATTGCTAAGATGTGGCAGCTACGAGAGTCGAACATAAAGGTTATCCTTATTGTCATCGGAGCACCCAATACCACCCAATCTGTAAAAAACATCTGAAAACTTTAGAAATATCCTACAATCTAGATGTATTGCAAAAGTCGGCGTTACTTGGAACTGCACGCATATTGCATAAAGTACTGTCTGTCTGAGGTCCTTGCTGTGACTTGACAAACAGTACAAACCCCCCCAGTAGACACAATATCTTCAATCAACAACCCCACGATATTGTATACTGTGCGACGTCTATACTACTACTACTGCTACTGCTACTACTACTACTACTACTACTACTACTACTACTAATAATAATAATAATCCTTGTCGGGGTGGAGGGACTAGTCGATTTCATCGCCCGAAACGATGAAAGGCAAAATCGACCTCGGCGGAATTTGAACTCAGAACGTAACGGCAGACGAAATACCGCTAAGCATTTCACACGGATAATAATAATAATAATAATATTGATAACGACCACGACATACAAACACACACATATACATACATACATACATACATGCAAACATGCATACATACATCTATACATATATATATATGTCCGGCAGTCGCCATGATAGGTCGCTGACCACGACATTTAAATTATTTTTCTCCTTGTTTTTCTCCTTATTTTTTTCTGTTGAACAGCGTAGCTCGAAACGTTAAAGACTTTCTATATTCCCGAGCGTTAAACTAATACATCCTTTTGCTGTTTACACCACCTGTCCTCGTCTGTTGTTGTTTTTTTCGTAAATTCTCTCATATATATATATATATATATATATATATATATATATCCAAGAAAGTTAGAGGTTGTGAGTTCAACCA
>NC_069008.1:2370492-2372205 GCF_001194135.2 Octopus bimaculoides
CCATATATATACACATATACACACATGTATACACACATATACATACAGTTCAACGGTACCAGCGAAAGTGGTAGACGAGTGGTGAAGTCTGTGTCTCCAGTGGTAATTCTGAATCTAGGCAGTGAGTGGCGTTTCAGTGGTGTTGAACTTACGAAAAAAGTGGGGGTCACAGTAATAGACCCTGGTTCGATACGGACAGAATCAGATTTGAAACAGAATCCGCACGGCACAAAGTCCTGACGAAAACACACAAGATTTCTTTTTTTTCCTTCTGGGATTCAAACCAATAAAACACAAGTGTAAACTTCGCCGTCCGAGGATCTAATCACAGCAGTTTTCCCCGGAAACAAGGAGCAAACCAATGGACATTATGGGTCGGCTGGTTTTCATGTTGCTGTTCTTAGCGCTGATTGCGCCATCTGGTGTCTGTAAGTATCTCTCAATCTTGCCTTCTTTTCTCCTTTTGCACGAGTTTCCCTGTGTGTGTGTGTGAGTGTGTGGGTGTGCGTGTGTGTGTGTGCGTGTACACACACACACATATACATTCTTAAATATGTGTGTATACACACACACACATATATATATATATATATATATACACACACACAAATGTATACATATATATATCATATATATACATACATACATTTGACAATTTATATATATTATATTATTATTGCTATTGAAATGTAGAATTAAATGAGATTTAACCTTGGTGCGTGACTTTTGGCTTACCCTGCATATATGTATATATATATATATGTGTGTGTGTGTGTGTGTATGCATATGTATATGGATATGTATATCTGTATGTGTATGTATCTATGTACGTATGTATGAATGCATGTATGCACACAAATACACTATCTTTATTTTGTTTTTATGTCGAGTTATAACAAAAACTGCTTTAACAAAATAGTGTTGAAGTTTCGTCCTGCTTAGCCTTCATCAGACAGTTCGACGAAAGCTAAACAGATCGAAACTTCAGAGTCACTGTCAGCACTATTCTTGTGTCTTTCTCTTCTCCTCATCTTGCCAGTTCCTACTCAGTTCTACAAGCGCTTACCGCTCTCCGGCCGCGTCCAATTTGCTTTTGAATAATTGTTAACTTCTATATCGAGTAGTATTGTTAGTTACGAGCTACAGAATAAATATAGGAAAATTTTGTCATCCTCTTTTTCTTCTCGCCATCTTGCCACTTCCTACGCGGCTGTCCAAGCGTTTAGGGCCTCTTTGGGTCTTAATCCAACCCCGTCTGGTCTGCTTCCTGAATGGTTGTTACGTCACTTCTATATCAAGTACCTACAGGAAATCTTACGTTTTTCTCTTTCTCTTCTCCCCCCAGCTTGTCAGTTCCTACTCGACTGTCTAGATTCCGACACCGGCTGCCATGAGCGATGTATTGCGGATTCCTGTGAAGGAGGGAACTGCCAAATCCACCGTAACCATGATGAATTTGACCTGAACAACAACAAGAAATACAACCTCTGCTTATGTTATGGCTGTTTGGGCCAGTTCGACACAAAAATGATCGAACGTTTTCTCCGCTGACCACGTCATCATCACGACAAGGAAAAGGTCAACCAATCGAAACTCGACGACACTTTACTGTTTTTTTATTATTATTATTATTATTATTATTATTATTATTATTATTATTATTATTATTATTATTATTATTATTATTATTATTATTATTATTATTATTATTAT
>NC_069008.1:2372699-2373392 GCF_001194135.2 Octopus bimaculoides
ATATATATATATATATATATATATAAGAAAGCATTATATATTGTTATGATATACAACAATCTATACACTATTCTACTATATTGCACTACACTAAACACTGCGCTGCACAATTCACACACAAAACACCTACATACATTATTCTGCCTGTCTGTCTGTATGTACGTGTGTGTTTATATATGTATGTATGTATGTGTGTGTGTATGTATATGTACAGGTATATTTGCGCGCGCGCAAGTGTGTTCAGACAACGTAGATTTGATGAAGAGAGTACGAGCTAATGTGTGGCACGAATATTTGACCTCTGGAAATAAATTATTTGTGGAGATCATTCGGCAAAAGTTGAATGCTCATGCATCGACTTCAATGCGAGAGACCATCGTATACAGGAGTTGGACAAAATAATGGAAATACCTTAAAATTTCAAACAAATTTATTTTAATATGGAGTAAGACCACCTTTGGCAGTAATTACAGCCTGAATTCTACGAGGTATGGACTCGTACAAAGTTTGAATTGTTTCCAAAGGAATTTTTGTCCATTCTTCATCTAAAACAGTCTCCAGTTCTTGTAGTGATGATGGTGGAGGATATCGACTCCTTACTTGTTTTTCTAAAATGCATCATAATTGTTCAATAATATTGAGATCTGGGGCCTGTGGTGGCCAGATAAGATGTTCAACTTCACTAGAATGTTC
>NC_069008.1:2375652-2383228 GCF_001194135.2 Octopus bimaculoides
AAGTGAAAAATAGATTGAGGGACATTCGTCTACCTCAGGGGTTTTCAAACTGTGGTCCGCAAGGACAAGACAGGGGGTCCGTAGACAGCAAATACTTTTTATGGGCAATTTGATTTTATATATGTTTTTTAATCGAAATCTTTTAATTGACAATAAACTTATTTGTTAAATACTGTTAAATAAATAAATGTAAAAATATGTTATTTTAAGCAAATATTTATGTATAAATTTCATAAGCGTTTATAAGGGGGTACCTAAGGTAAAGCCTGAAATATAAAGGGGTCCGCAAGTCAAAAAGTTTGAAAACCCCTGGTCTAGCTGATGGCATCTGTCTCATGCCAGTTCGCCAAGGAACCGGTTGTATAAATGAGTTGCCTTCCTTCCATCAACAGTGAGAAATACATGCTTAAATTATCTCCCCTTTATGCAGCTTTGTTTTCTAATCAACAAAACAGGGAAGACCATGTTTCTAAACTGAATTTCCTGTCATGAGGGCATCATCTCCGAACAGAAATTCCGTAAATCCTCTAACCCTTTTCAACGCAAGACTACTTTCGATATACGTCTTCCTAAATATTCCAACAGAGCTTTAGTTTTCCCTGATAAGCAAAAAGACCGACACTTATGATAGGCTGTGACGGAATAAGCATTACAGAATCATCTGAATGCTGAGGGGTTAAATCAGTGATTTTCAACCGGGTTCCTTATGAGCCTTGAGGGTTCACACAAGAAAAAAATGATAAACTGGGGACCCGCAGTCATATTTTAAGAGTTTGCAAAAACAAATGCTTGTTTTAGATGTATTTATTGCAAGAAACAGTGATGTTTCTCTATTTTAACATGCATCCGGTCTCTCTCGCGGAGGTGTTATTACAAATCTAATGTGACTGTGATAAAACAAAATAGGAATTTTAATAGAAGTATCTATAAAACTAGTTTTTAAACATCGAATAGCTATGAGTGTCCGCTAGTAACCAACAGGATTTATACTTCAAAAAACAGCTAAGGGGTATCGTTTTAAAAATATGACATCAATCATTCTCACTCCGACGGAAAAACAAGTTCAAATACAGAGTTTCCTCCCTTGAAATATTTTCTGGAGTTACTTCCCTTGTTTTTTCATTATAAGTTCGTTTCTCTCCCAATTTTCCCCACTATTCGAGCGACTGAAATACCCTGCTCATTGAATGAACGGGTATGTGGCTGAGTATTCCACAGAAACGTATACACAAGCGCGGAAACAGCATGACTCACTGTTACAAGCATTCAAGCCATCAGATAGGCTTCCAAACAGTTTCCGATTATCCAAATGTACACACACATACAAGATATTGGTCAAATGAAGGATGTAGAAAAAGGACATTTGCCCAAGGTGCCTTACAGTGGAATTGAAACGTGGCAAACTCCTTTACCCTTAAATGAAGAAGAATTCAGCATGATTTCTTTAGTCCTGGAATCAATTCTTCTTCTTCCTCAACTTCAAAGAGTGTGGTTGGTGCTTTTGGTGTGACACCAGCATGGGTGCTCTTTATGTGATGTCAGTACAAATGCTATTTATATATATGTACTCTCTCTTTTACTTGTTTCAGTCATTTGACTGTGGCCATGCTGGAGCACCACCTTTAGTCAAGCAAATCGACCCCAGGACTTATTCTTTGTAAGCCTAGTACTTATTCTATCGGTCTCTTTTTTTTTTTGCCAAACTGCTATGTTACAGGGACGTAAAAACACCAGCATCGATTGTCAAGCGATGTTGGAGGGGCAAACACAAACATATATATACATGATAGGCTTCTTTCAATTTCTGTCTACCAAAATCCATTCACAAGGCTTTGGTCAGCCTGAGGCTATAATAGAAGACACTTGCCCAAGGTGCCATGCAGTGGGACTGAACCCAGAACCATGTGGTTGATAAGCAAGCTACTTACCACACAGCCACTCCTGCACTTTCTGTGTGACACTTACAGCACCTAGGTTTCCCAAGCGGTCACCCATCTAAGTACTAACTAGGCTCAACGTTGCTTAACTTTGGTGATCAGATGAGAACCGGTGCCCTCAACGTGATATGGCCGTAAAAATATTTTTTAAAAATGAAGAAAAAACACAAGTTCTCATTCCTAAGGTATTTTTCGATGGAATCATGGAGTTAGTAGCCCATGCTTTTAACCACAGGGATATGGCGTAGTGGTTAAAAGCACGGGCTACTAACCCCAAGATTCCAAGCAGTAACCTGAATAATAATAATAATAATAATAACAACATCGAAGAAGACCTTAGAAATGAGAACCCAGGTTCGAAATTTCCCCAAGACACCTGATGAATGCTGGAGGGTATATCAGCCGAAACGTTGTGTTAACAACAAACAAGATGAGGACAAATATCCGTCAAATGTAAATAATGTACAGAATTCCTCACCTCTTAAATATAGATCTGAACTCGTCTAAAGACAGGAACCGGGTTCAGTGTATAGAGAGCCATCGGTCTGATCCCCATCTTGCATGGATCATCTATCAGCACCACCCATTCATGACTCCTTGAGCATTTCCATCAGAGCTACCTTTGCATCATTCTCAGCATCCACTGGAATGACTTTGTCCACTAACACTGAGTCCTAGAGCAGGTGAAGGTCACCAGGATGAAGAGTCACAGATGCTTTAAGAGTATGCTGTATGGTGAACCCATCTGTGGTCACCATGAGAGGAGAACACCAAAAGAAGAAGTACAAGGACTCCCGAAAGAAGTTCCATGGAAGGTTGATCAAATATAGTAATGATTCCAGAAAGTTTTTCCAGAACCATGCGATTAACAAGAGAGAGAGAGAAATTCGTCTTTTATCACATCATTGAACTAAAAAATTCAAAGATTGTTTGCCAACATAACATGGCAGTCCTGCTGAATATCCCACGTTGTGAGATTTAAAATAAGTAATTTTTAAAAAATTCAAAAACGAAATTGTTGAAAAGGCACCAATTTTGAAAATCGTGCTCAGGGGAAGTAGTTGCTCCCCTTGCTCTGCTATTAGCTATGCCACTACTATCCAGCATGGTCCTACCAGGAGCATACGATCTGTTGGGACCACTCTCGGGGTCATCAAGGCATACACTCTACTACAGGGGTTTTCAAACTGTGGTCCGCGGACCACAGTGGGTCTGTAGACAGCAAATACTTTTTATGGGCAAGTTGATTTTATATATGTTTCTTAATAGAAATCTTTTAATTGACAATAAACCTATTTGTTAAATAAATAAATGTAAAAATATATTTTATTTTAAGCAAATATTTATGTATAAATTTCATAAGCGTTTATAAGGGGGTCCCTGAGGTAAAGCCTGAAATATAAAGGGGTCTGCAAGTCAAAAAGTTTGAAAACCCCTGCTCTACTATATGACAGCAAAGACAGGACCTTGTATGTGCTCTTTCTCCCTGACTTTAGAAGCTGGCTGTGCCTCTGCAGGACAGATTGTGGGATAGAGACCTCCTTCAAAGCAGGATCCCCTGACTTTAATGCACTCTGGTCACTTCGTGAAGGGGCCCTTCACATGGTGAAGGTGTCCAGAACCTTTGTCACAGCCTCCTTCAATGTCTTCAAAACGATGTTCCCCTTCAGCTTCGGGAACAACCAAAAGTCACAGAGAGCAAAATCTGGACTTTAGGAAACAACGGAAAGATAGAAGAGGCTGCAATACAAGGAACTTTCTAGAAGTTCCGAGACTTCTCCAGAAGAGATATTTATTAATTTCAAACAAGTATAAAACTCTAATCCCCATCAAAGTAGGACCCTCTCATTTCATTGCCCTTGTAGTACCCCAGCCACTTCTTGAAAGCCCCAGGAAAATCTTCCAATTTGACGGTGTCCAGGATCCTTGTCACAGCTTCCTTCAGTTTAGGGAAGAGCCAAAAGTCACAGGGAGCAAGGTCTGGACTGTAGGGAGGGCAAGGGGACAGTCTTGATTCCCGTCTCTATCAAGTAGTTGATTACCAGAATAGAATTGTAGACAGGTGTATTGTCCTGATTCAGGTGTTCTGGCCTTTTGCAAAAAAATCTCATCCTGACCTTACTCAAAAACTCAACAAAGTACCTTTTCAATTCTATATTTAAGAGATGAGAAATTATATACATTATTTATATTTGATGGATATTTGTCCTCATCTTGTTTGTTGTTAACACGTTTCGGCTGATATACCCTCCAGCGGTCTTGGAGAAATTTCGAACCTGGGTTCTAATTTCTAAGACATTTTTCGATAATGAGTGTCTTTAGGCTATTGTGTTAGATATATATATATAGAAGCATACATACACATGGAGATCTTTCAATTTGCATCTACCTAATGTACTCACAAGGCATTGATTGGCTCAACAATATAGCAGAAGAATATTATATATATATATATAGTCACTACGAGGATATATAAACCTCTTACAAGGACGGCTTCATGCAAGTTACACTGGTTTAATATATTATATTCCGTGTGAACTGAAGCAATTGCAGTCCTTATTAAAAACGTTAATAAATTAATTCATATCCATTAAATCTCTCCATTTTCTTGGTGTATAAGCTGACCCATCTTTTTGTGGGGCTGTAAATTTTGTTCAGAAAATCTTGGCTGGTATGCTGGAAAATGTATCTCATATTTATCTCTCTAAGTATGTATGTGTGGAAGCGCAATAGCCCAGTGGTTAGGGCAGCGGACTCGCGATCATAGGATCGCGGTTTCGATTCCCAGACCGGGCGTTGTGAGTGTTTATTGAGCGAAAACACCTAAAGCCCCACGAGGCTCCGGCGGGGGATGGTGGCAAACCCTGCTGTACTCTTCCACCACAATTTTTATCTCATTCTTACTTTCTGTTTCTGTTGTGCCTGTAATTCAAAGGGGCCAGCCTTGTCACACTGAATATCCCCGAGAACTACGTTAAAGCTACACGTATCTGTGGAGTGCTCAGCCACTTGCACGTTAATTTCACGAGCAGGCTGTTCTGTTGATTGGATCAACTGGAACCCTCAATGTCATTAGCGACGGAGTGCCAACAACAATCTATTCATCTATCTATCTACTCTATTTTCCACTCAACATAGTATATAGTATAAACATGTTGTATAAGCATTCAAACATTGATCCTTTCTTTCCAAATCCTGTTGCATCTCACGTGGAATTTGGGGTCCTCCAAAATTGACCTATTTTCTTTTTAGCTGTAAATTTTTTTCTGTAAAACCTGATTAATATGCAGGAAAATATGGTATCTTATTTATCCATCTGTCTGTAAATGAAAATTACATTAATCCATTAATGTGTGAAACCTGGTCTACAACTAATTCTTTATTTTTGTATATTTTCTTTTGTCTTGCTCGTTCAAGTTCTGGTGTGCACTGAATTTCCCTGGAGAACATTCTTTTCTTTTGTGGTTTGATCGTTGATGGTCGATTTCTAGCACAATAGATGTCCACTTAGTGGTCATCCCTTCTCACATGTATGTAATACAATCTTTCTGAATTTTCAGAATTTTCTTTATACTAGGCCACTGGTTTTAAATTGATGTTAAATTAAATTAAAATCCAATTTATCACCCTTATTATTTTAATTATATATATACCGCCTGATTGGCCTTCGTGCGGGTGACACGTAAAAGCGCCCACTACACTCTTGGAGTGGTTGGCGTTAGGAAGGGCATCCAGCTGTAGAAACTCTGCCAAATTAGATTGTAGCCTGGTGTTGCCATCCGGTTTCACCAGTCCTCAGTCAAATCGTCCAACCCATGCTAGCATGGAAAGCGGACGTTAAACGATGATGATGATATATGTGTGTCTATCTATCTATCTATCTATAGTATTTTCTGTCATACAAGTCAATGGTAGGTATTTAGTGTAAACATTGAAACACAATCATTATCCTTCTAAATCCAGCTGCATTTCTCATAGAATTTTTGGTCCTCTAAAATCATCTTCATGTAGAAGTCAACCTGCCTTTTTCACCTTTTTGGTTTTAAATTTTGGTCCGAAAAATTGGACTTGTATACCACAAAACATGGCAGACAAACAGACAGAAAGATGAAGAGGACAAGAGAGAGACAAAGGGACAGATAGACAGTACGCAAGACAATGTAGTAGATAGTGTATATATGTAGGGTAAATATTCAAAACATTGTGAATGCCTTTTAAAAGCCTCTCGCGTTTTGAATGGAACTTTTGTTCATCCAAACTTGTCTTAGGATATAAGTTGACCTACCTCTTTTTTCTACTGTATATTTTGGTCTGAAGAATTTGATTTATATGCTGGAAAATACAATATATATATATATATAGATACATATTTTTTTTCTGTCTGTCTATCTATCTATTTTTCTTATTTCTTTATTGCCCACAAGGGGGCTAAACATAGAGGGGACAAACAAGGACAAAGGGATTAAGTTAATTACAGTGACTCCAGTGCGTAGCTGGCACTTAATTTATTGACCTCGAAAGGATGAAAGGCAAAGTCGACCTCAGCGGAATTTGAACTCAGAACATAACGCCAGACGAAATACTACCAAGCATTTCGCCCGTCATAGTAACGTTTCTGCCAGCTCACCACCTTTTATCTATTTTTCTGTCCGACTGTCTATCTATTTATCTATTTTCTGTCCGTCTATCTATCCATCTATCTATTTTTCAGTCCATCGGTCTATCTATCTATCTCACCCTAATCTATTTTTCTGTCCATCTGTCTATCTATTTTTCTGTCCGTCTATCTATCTATCTATCTATCTATCTATCTATTTTCTGTCCGTCTATCTATTTTTCTGTCCATCTATCTATCTCACCCTAATCTATTTTTCTGTCCATCTGTCTGTCTATTTTTCTGTCCGTCTATCAATCTATCTTCTACCTACCTACCTACTGACTGTACTTTCATTCGTACAGTCAACATAATATATAGTCCATATATGTAGAGTAAATACTCAAGTGTCATAACTATCTTTCAAAATCCTGCTGTATTTCAATGGAGTTTTTGGTCCCAAAGTCTTCTTGGTGTATAAGTCCACCTATCTTTTCTGGCTGTAAGTTTTGCTGTGAAAACTTTTATGCTGGAAAGTACAGTAAGACATCAAGTTTTTATGAGAAGGAAATCTAGTCTTTTTTCTTTAATTCCTTTTTTTTTATTATTACTTTTAGCTTTATTTTATTTCAACTTTTCCACCCCAAGTTCTTTTGGGGGTTTTTTTTGTCTTTTTTTTTTAATGGGGTTGTTTGAAACTTACCATTGCTGTGTGTTCATCTCCATATGTAAAAAGGGGTAGAATTTACCCTTCTGGGACAGATACAAGCAGGAATTTCTCTGGTACAGCAATTGAAGGAACAAATGAAACGTAAAAAACTTAAAAGTCATCTAGAGCACACACAAATATATACACATATATATACATTATGTATATAAAGAAAGAGAGACAGAGAGACTCACAGACAGATAGACAAACACACACACATCATCATCGTCGTTTAACATCCGCTTTCCATGCTGGCATGGGTTGGATGGTTTGACTGAGGACTAGTGGCCCAGATGGCTACACCAGGCTCCAATCTGATTTGGCAGAGTTTCTACA
>NC_069008.1:2383238-2389519 GCF_001194135.2 Octopus bimaculoides
GATGGCTACACCAGGCTCCAATCTGATTTGGCAGAGTTTCTACAGCTGGATGCCCTTCCTAACGCCAACCACTCAGAGAGTGTAGTGGGTGCTTTTACGTGCCACCGGCACGAAGGCTGATCAGGCGGTACTGGCAACACACACACACATATATATATATATACACACACACATATACATACATACATATATATATATACACACATATATACATATATATATATATACATATACACACACATGCCATTGCCAGTACCGCCTGACTGGCCCTTGTGCCGGTGGTACGTAAAAGCACCCACTACACTCTCGGAGTGGTTGGCGTTAGGAAGGGCATCCAGCTGTAGAAACTTTGCCAAATCAGATTGGAGCCTGGTGCAGCCATCTGGTTTCACCAGTTCTCAGTCAAACTGTCCAACCCATGCCAGCATGGAAAGTGGACGTTAAACGATGATCACACACACAGAGTTTGCCAAAAAATGTATACACTTCAGGAGACAGAGAAGAAAGTCAGAGAGAGAGAAAGAGAGAGAGAGAGAGAGAGAGAAAGAGAGAGAGAGATGAATAGAGAAGAGAGAGAGGGGAGAGAAAGAGAAACAGACAGACAAACAGATATATCGAGAGAAGAGAATCAGAGTGAGAAAGAGAGAGGAAGAAAGGAGAGAGAGGGAGAAAGAAGGAGAGAGATAAACATAATTATATGAAGAGAAAAAACAGAGAGAGAGAAAAGAGTAAGAGAGGGAGAGAGAGAGACAGACAGACTGACAGACAGATATAAATAGAGACATAGGAGAGAGAGAGAGACAGACAGATAGACAGATAGATATAAATAGAGACATAGAGAGAGAGAGAGAGAGGGAGAAAAAGGAGAGAGAGACAGACAAACAGATATATATATATATATATGGAACAAAGAGAGTCAGAGTGAGAGAGAGAGAGGGGAGAAAGAAAGAGAGAGAGAAATAGGTATAAATACACACAGAAGAGACAGAGAGGGGAGAACAAGGGAGAGAGAGAGAGGAAGAAAGGAGAAAGAGAGGGATATGTATATATGTATACGACACAGAAGTGAGAGAGACACACAGACATACACACACGTAGAAGTGACAGAGAGACAGAGAGGCACCGAGAGAGGGAACAGAAAACACGGCCGGGTCGGTTTTTTTTTCTTTTTCCTTCCGTAGTATTTTCGGGGACGTCCACGATGCGGTGAGGAAGCAGAAAAGACTTGCGGTGGCGTAGCAGACGATGGTTATTAATCATGGTGCCGTCGCAGAAGAAGATTGTGCTGTTTGGAGAGACCAGTCGATTACGTGTATTCTCAAGCAATAACAACTCAGTTTGGTATTATTAACCTAAGAATACCCGTTGTCAACGCGGCTCTTTCGCTTCTCTGTCGGGGGTTTGTTTTGCTTTGCTATGTTTAAATGCCGAATGGATCTCTTTCCTGCACCCATTCTCCACCACCTTGGTATGACTGGCCCTCGTTGGAATGGTTGCATGGGCAGTCACCGATGATGATTTTGCTACTTTCTTTCTTTCTTTCGTCATTTTTCCTTCTTAACTGTACGTCCGTCCTTATGTGCATGTGTGTACATGTGTCTCACTCTTTTTGTGTTGTATCTGTAATGAGAGATAGAAAGTTAGTTAGATGGATAGATAGATAGATAGATAGATAGATAGAAAAGATAGACATAGAGACAGGGAGAGAGACAGACAGAGAAATAGATAGAAAGATAGATAGAGACACAGAGACAGACATAGAGAGATAGATAGATAGATAGATAGATAGATAGATAGATAGAGTTAGGTAGATAGATAGACAGATAGATAGATAGATAGATAGATAAATATGAAAGCATATATAACTGTACAGAAACACACATGTAAATAGCTACACATACAAAAATAATCTTTTGATGTTTTATCTTTTACTTGTTTCAGTCATTAGACTGTGGCCCAGCTGGGGCACTTGAAGGGTTCAGTCAAACAAACCAACCCTGTATACTTATTGTCTGATATTTATTCTATCAGTATCAGGGACACAAACAAACCAACACCAGTGGGACAAGGAATAAACACAAACAAACACACACACACAATAGGCTTCTTTTAGTTTCCATGTAACAAATTCGTTCACAAGTCATTTGTTGATAATAATTAACTAAAAGACTTTTCCAGGTGATGCTATTGAGTAAGTCATCGCCTGGGCCAATAATGGACAAAAGCCAACGACAGTACCGCCTGATTGGCACTTGGCTCTGGTGCTGGCGGCACGTAAAATGCACCATTTGAGCGTGATTCTTGCCAAAGTCGCCTTACCAGCACGTGTGCCGGTAGCACGTGAAAAACAACATTCGAGCATGGTCGTTGCCAGTGCCACCGGACTGGCTCCTGTGCAGGTAACATGTAAAAAATACCTTTTGAGTGTGGTCGTTGCCAGAACTGCCTGACTGGCACATAAAAGCAGCCCATACACTCTTGGAGTGGTTGGCGTTAGGAAGGGCATCCAGCTGTAGAAACTCTGCCCAATCAGATTGGAGACTGGTGCAGCCAGTCCTCAGTCAAACCGTCCAACTCATGCCAGCATGGAAAGCGGACGTTAAACGACGATGATGATGATGATGATGATGATATATATATATATGTATTTGACCAAATGGAAGAGCTAGTTTGTATTATTTGATGCTGACAAAGTCTCAGGTGTTACATCAGAGTTTTCTTTCCTTAGAGAGACGTGTAAGCAAGGATCAAGGGTGTGAGCATGCTTGTATAAAGGGTCCCCTTTGGTCATGAATACATAAAAGGGTAAAGGGTAAAGACCCTCTTTTGGTCCTGAATGACCATGGGACTGCACCTAGAAAGTTCCCCTCTGAGGCACAAGTTCAGGCAAAGTTGTTTATGGAAGACCAGAAGTCACTCATGCATACCGGTTTCTTCTCTCCACACCACTGATGTTAGTCAAGTGAAAGGCAAAGGGGCCGATACAGCTTGGCACCTGTGACGTCACAACTCATTTCTACAGCTGAGTGAACTGGAGCAACCCACTTTCTACAGATGGATGAACTGGAGTGACTGGAGCACTTTGTTTCACTCATTTCTACAGATGAGTGAAATGAAGTGTCTTGCTCAAGAACACAACACATCGCCTAGTCCAGTAGTTGAACTCACTACCTCATGATTGTGAGCCTAACTGCTGAGCTGTATACCTTAACTTCTTAATCCATTGGCCATACTGTACCTACCCCTACAATGTCCAGTCCTTGTTGTCGTATGGTGGCTTTTAACAGGATGTTTCAAGGTTCCTGAGAACTATGTCAGTGGAGTGTAAAGCTACTGGTGAAGGTCTACCATACTGGACAGGTCAAAGGTTAGAGATTAGAACAATATGGATTACCTCTTGGCAGAGGTAAAAATGGGGTTGTGTAGAGTCGAAATCCCTACCTAGCAAAGAAAAACAAAATTAGAGAAACAATTCAAAATCTACACGACCTGGGAGAGAAAGGCCTTCCCTTAAGCAGAACATAAGGAGTCATCGAGCAAAAACACTGCAAGGAAAAAACAGGGATCCAACAGGAGAGAGGCAGAAAAGATTGTACAGAGTCAAAACCAGAGAGAGAAGAGTCACTGATAGCCTCAGTTCCAGAGGGAGGAAAGGGCTTTGGGGATCTAAGTGATATAGCATCTATCATTTTATAAAATATCTGGCATGAAGTGTATTTTACAAGGTTATATCAAAAAGTTCCCTGACTAGTTCTATGGTGTGCCAACAGATGGCAGCACATAGTTGTGGGTGCTGAGAGAGCTAGGAGGGACCTTCATGAGGCAGTGTGTTGAGTGACATTGTGACATTGTTGTGTTTACTTTGTAAGTTGGTAAATTTCTGTTTTTGTGATTACGTATATACTGTAGTCTGCAATTTCGTTATGGATAAGAACAAAGAGCCAACATGAAATTTTGTGTTAAACTTGGGGTTAGTAGCCTGCGCTCTTAACCACTACACCATATGCCCATAGCATATAGCATGATCGATGGCTTTGATAGTAGAGCCCCAAGACACCTGATGAAGGCTGGAGGGTATATCAGCCGAAATGTTGTGTTAACAACAAACAAGATGAGGACAAATATCCGTCAAATGTAAATAATGTAAATAATGTACATAATTCCTCATCTCTTAAATAGAGAACTATACAAGGTGGTATCTAAAGGTTCCCAGGTGTCTTGGGGCTATACTATCAAAGCCATCGATCATGCTATATGTTATGGGCATATGGTGTAGTGGTTAAGAGCGTGGGCTACTAACCCCAAGATTCTGAGTTCAATTCCAGGCAGTGACCTGAATATTAATAATAATAATAATAATAATAATAATAGCAACAACAACATTGAAAAATACCTTAAGAATGAGAACCCAGGTTCGAAATTTCCCCAAGACACCTAATGAAGGCTGGAGGGTATGTCAGCCGAAACATTGTGTTAACAACAAAGATGAGGACAAATATCCATCAAATGTAAATGATGTACCACTTTGTATAGCTCAATCAGAAAAGGGTAGCATCATTTAACTTTTAGTATGATCTCTGAGATTAGGTGTTAGGTAAAATGAGGAAGAAAAAAAAAACCCAACAAAATATACTCAAAGTAGAATGCAACAGAAAGCAGCACCTCAAGATATCAACATTTTGTCATGAGACCAGGTTTTCTGGCCCCTCCAAAGGTTTGCAACATATTGACCTCAACATCATGGAATTTGTCAGCTCTTTCATTTATCTGGGATCCATAGTCAATAACAATGGAGACCTGATCCTGGGGATCAATTACACATGTGGCCTGGCTGCTGGGGTCATGCACTTCCTATGAAAATCCCTTTGGCAAAACTGCTCTGTCTCTTGGAAGATGAAACTCTGCATCTACAATGCATTAGTCCTCTCCGTTCTCCTCTATGGAGCAGAAATGTGGCCCTTCACAAAGACTCTTGCAAAGATAATTGATGGCTTTGATAGTAGAGCCCTGAGGTCCATCAAGAACACCAGATGGTACTGTCATGTGTGCATGCATCAGCCTGAAACATCCCACCTCGGTAGTATTATATTGTTCATTTGTGATCATCCATGGATATATAAATTTAAAGAATGGAGTAAACGCATGTTATAACTGCATACTTTTATTCCGACATGTGTTTCGAAGAATTACAATTTATGCGATCCATAGGAATCGGCGATGTTAAAAATGTAAACTTCTCCTCAGGGAAAAGTATGAGAACCAGCTTAAATGTAAGACATTATAATCGAGTATGAGAACTATAGTTAGAGAAGGTTATAACGTAATTCATTTGAAAAAAACCATTAGAAAATAGTCCGTTGGACAAGAAGTGAAGAAGAGAAAAGAAAAAAGAAAAAAAAGGGGGAAAAAAATTCAGAGTGTAGAATTAGGAGACGGTAGGATAATATAAATCCGATAAAAATTGGAGAGGAATGTTATGTAATAAAAAGGCATTATAAATGGGGTTAATCTTGTGTATACCCACATAAGCACATACATAAACACACATGTATACATAAACGTGCAAACACACACAAATATATATATATATATATATATATATATATATATATATATATATATATATATAAAACCACTGTAAAGTGGTTGGCATTTGGAAGGGCATCCAACTGTAAAATCCATGCCAAAGCAAACACAGAAGTCTGGTACAGGCTCCTGCCAGACCAGTTCCTGTCAAACCGTCCAACCCATGCCAGGATGGAGGGTGGACGATATATATATGGTTCAAATGTACAAAAGACAGAGACGGGTGAAGGACAAACAAGCAGGTATACTAGTCTGATGTTCTGAAAAAAATAGAGGAGTCTTTGACGTTTTGAGTCTATGCTCTTCAACAATATGATGAAATGACCGGAAGGAAGAGACCAATGGAAGGGGAAACAATAGTGACTTGGCTAAATTGGGGTAGCAACCGCATGTGCATGTGAGGTGTGTGTGTGTGTCTTTGTTCCCCCGTCACCATTTGACGACCGGTGTTGATGTGTTTACGTCTCCGTAATCTAGCGGCTCAGCAAAAGTGACTGATAGAATAAGTACTAAGCTTAAGAAACAAGACCTGGGGGGGGAGGTCGATTTGTTCAACTAGCACGCTTCAAGGTGGTGCTCCAGCACGGTCGCAGTCAATCGACTGCAACAAATAAAACGAATAAAATAATTATATGAATTGCTTGGGGGGGTGGGGAGCAAAAAGTGGGGAACGGTCGATGGGGAGCCTGGCCTGG
>NC_069008.1:2390681-2393131 GCF_001194135.2 Octopus bimaculoides
CTAAAGCAGCACAGTCCCGAACGCGCAGTCGCGCTAGCTAGTCGTGAGTGGTCGATCCTAATCCTAACCCTAAACACGTATTCATTTGCACACGCGGGTTAGGGTTAGGATCGACCACTCGCGACTGCGCATTCGGGACTGTGCTGCTTTAGTAGTACCTATATACACATGTCTGCGCTGCCGACACACCGTAATAATTGCTTGGTTTCGTCGGGAGAGAAAGACGGGGAGACATAGAGAAGGTGAAAGAGGAAAGAAAGGAAGGTAGAAAGAGGGTGGGGGGAAAAAGGAAAAGAGAAAGGAGAAGGGGAGGTAGAGAGGAAAGGAGACAGGGGAGGCAGAGAGGAGAGAGGGGAGGTGGAAAGGAGAGAGGGGAGGCAGAGACGAATGAGGAAGTGAGGGAGACGACGAGACAGAGAGCAGGGAAGAGGAGGGGAGAGAGGGAGACTGAGAAAAAATGGAATACGGAGGGAGGAAGGAGACGGAGAGAGGGAGGGTGCGAATGAGGAGTGAAGAAAGAATGGGTGGAAAGGGAGAGAGAAAGAGAGAGAGACATAAAAGGGACAAGAGGCACAGAGAGAGAGAGAGAGAGAGGCAAGCAGAAAGTAGAGGGAGACTGAGAGGTGGATAGACAAGAAAGGGAGAGGTGAGTAGAGAAGAGAAGAGAAGGAAAGAGAGAGGGGGTGAGACGTAGAGGGGGGAAGAAAGGGAGGAGAAAGATGGAGGAGAGAGAGAGAGACAGAGATGAAAACAAGTGGTCAGTCATTTAACAGAAACTTCCAGCTCTCATCCTAGCTTCGTTTTCAATCAAGCTCTAAGCCACAAATAACATGGCGAAAAAAAGGAAATATGAGTAAAAATAAGCTAGAATGCAAAGCCATTTTTAACTATAAAATAATAATAATAATAATAATAATAATGATTTATTTTAATAATGCTTTCTTTATTTGCCACGACGGGGGGAGAGATGGGGGAAACAATACAAAGACAGACATATGAAGTGCAGGGATTTGCTTAGAATGAAATGATTAAAAAAGAAATGTAGAAAAGTATACACGGTATAAAACAAAAGTATGCATCAGTTAAAGAAAAAAAGATTCATAGTGATGTGATCCTCCTGATAATAACAAATGTCTAAAATTGTATGAGAAAAAAAAAAGAGCGAGAGAGAGAGAGAGAGAGAGAGAACAAAGACAGATGAAAATGTAAAACAAAATGAAGGAAAATCCCGACAATATTGATCAAATAATTTGAATGAATATTGCAGAAGACACGGTTCATACACAGTATGTATATATATACATACAACACATAGTGCTGCGAATCCACCACACACATCGTTGCACTTCTACTTTCACTAACGTACATACAATATAATGATTTAGTGGAGGAGAGAAAATGGCGGAAGGCAGACGATAACTTTTCGTCCATTTTTGATGCTGTTTTCTTCACTCTATTTTTGTTTCACTTGCTTTTTCTTGTTTAAAACAATCGTTTTTGTACGCTAATGATAGTTGCGGCATACTACACTGTAGAGTTGTGTATGGTATATATAGTTATCGTACAACAGAAGTCTTTTTCTCCGTTCTTATATATGTATTAGGGATAAAAATCCAAAATTACAGGTAAAAACTCAATTTAAATCAATTTATTAAAAATTAAAATTAAATTAAGTTTCACAGTATAAAATATATATATATATATATATATATATATTGTTTTAGGGAAAAGAACCAAGGTTCATGAAATTATCGATGAAAATCCACTGTCACATATAGAAAAATTAATAAGTAAAAGCATAATAAATGAGTATAATATAATACAAAGTAAATATCATAAGATAATGATAATAATAATAATAATAACTATATATATATATATTCAAAAACAGATAAGAGCATTAACTTTTTGTTTCACAGAAACTAAATCATTGTAGATTGGATGGATGGATACATAGATAGATGGCTAGAAAGACACATACATACATTCATACACACACATTAATAGAAACATGAGAGCAGGAGGCTACCAGTTACCTAACCCATCCGTTTGGAACCATTTCCTTGTAAAACCCATCCCTCATTCTCAATATCATCCCTTCCTCCCCTATTTTCCTTTAATCACCCGTTTCTGTGCTTCCCTGTCACACATCTTAGAACTGCCTTGTTCCCTTAATCATTAACACCCTCTCTTATCTGCTATCATACTCATCACTCTGTCATATCTGCTGTCAACAGCCTTCCCTCACCACCACTCACAACAGTCACACCCTGCATAACTCTAACATCCATCCCTGTCACTGTACATCGCTCTCTTTCTCATGACTCTCACTCTCCCAACCCACATATCATTTCCATCAAAGCCTTGTGAATGGATTTGGCAGACGGAAACTGAAAGAAGCCCGTCGTATATATATGTGTGTATATATATATATATATATATATATATAT
>NC_069008.1:2393248-2395484 GCF_001194135.2 Octopus bimaculoides
TTGTGTGTCTGTGTTTGTCCCTCCAACATCGCTTGACAACTGATGCTGGTGTGTTTACATCCCCGTAACTTAGCGGTTCGGCAAAAGAGACTGATAGAAAAAGTACTGGGCTTCCAAAGAATAAGTCCTGGGGTTGATCTGCTCGACTAAAGGTGGTGCTCCAGCATGGCCACAGTCAAATGACTGAAACAAGTAAGAGTAATAAAAAGTTTTGAATGGTACAATAATGCACTATAGAACAAAAAATGGACTATATACCTGTTGTAATTTAGTTATCTATAGCCCGATGATATTTTGGAAGGAGTCGCTGCTATAATCTTTTGCAGCGAGAATATCTGAAGAAGGAATTTTATTCCGAAATATTATCAGACTATGGATGACTAAATTACAACAGGTATATTATAGTGCATTGTTGTACCATTCAAAACTTCATATATACCACTTTCAAATTTTGGCACAAGGCCTGCAATTTTGGAGGAAGGGGTAAGTTGATTATATCATCCCCAATTCTTAACTGGTACTTATTTTATCAACCTTGAAAGGATGAAAGGCAAATTCGACCCCAGCAGAATTTCAACCCAGAACATACAGAAGGATGAAATGCTATATATATGTATGTGTGTGTTTACGTCACCGTAACTTAGCGGTTTGGCAAAAGAGACCGATAGAATAAGTACTAGGCTTACAAAAAATAAGTCCTGGGGTCGATTTCTTCGACTAAAGGTGGTACTCCAGCATGGCCGCAGTCAAATGACAGAAACAAGTAAAAGAGTAAAGAGTACACAGAGACACACACATGTATAACTGAATGTGCTTGAGACGTGACTATTAACTTTTTTAGTGTTTATATTACTCTGTCAAATGTAATTGATATTCATTCACTTGGTTTTTAATTAATCATGCATTATCTTGTAGCTTTGAGATTTCAATAATGTGACTGTTAGGTAGATGTGAGAGGCCAGACCTGGCCAGTTTGAACATAAAACAGGCAGAAAATTTCAGAGCCAGATATGGCCAGTATAACTGTTAAACCATTCAGGTTTCAGCTCTGTTAGTCACATTAAACATCCACCGTCATGTGTACACATGGGTCTTCCTCGGTCAAAGGTGGTCTACAACCTAATACAAAGAACACAGCAATCATCATCATCATTTAACGTCCGTTTTCCATGCTGGCATGGGTTGCTGGCATGAGCTGAAGGGCTGTTCAAGCTCCATGTTTGTTTTGGCCTGCTTTCTAGAGCCAGATGTCCTCCCTGATGTGGTACCAGCACTTATGAGTCTGCAAGATTAGGATGCTCAGCTGGAGAAGGTTGCAAGGGATGAGACTGTATGCAAGGGCAGAGAAATAGAGAACATGGGCATTGACTTGGTCTTCCTGGAATCAGTATGTTACATATGTTTCGGTATTCAGCAACACATGACGTTACATCATTTGATGCAATCAGCTGATGCACCTGATAGGGCCAGCATGATAAACGAATGTACATCATCAGACAATGGAAAAGAAATACAAGTGACAAACAAGCAGTAATCAAATTTGAAATACCTGAAAGGTATCAGGTCAGAATGGTGAGTGAAGGGAGAGCAGGAGAAGTTAAGTTGGGATACTGACCCACATAACTACAAAGTGTAGTGGTGTTTGTAAGGATGGTGGTTAGTTGCCGGGCAGAGTATGGGGATAAAGGTCACACTTATATGACCTTATGAGAGAAGGGGACTGAGCGAGGAGATACTCGGCCAGCAAGATATAAAAATGTAATAAAGTGATAGCTAAGAGTTGGTGGTGGCACCAAATCACTTACAGCTACATCTGGTTACTAAGCCAACACACACACACACACATATGCATAGCATACATCTACATCTACATACCAAAACACGTGTGTAAATGTATAATTGCATGAAAATAAAAGGAATTCTCAAATGCAGGATGGCTGTTAAAGACAACTTAGAAAATTGGGTAAATACCCTTTAGAAGATGGAAAAAACTGTCCAGCAAGCAACACAAACTCAAAGACACACACAGATATATATATATATATATATATATATATACACACACATATAAATAAATATATGTGGCTGTGTGGTAAGTAGCTTGCTTACCAACCACATGGTTCTGGGTTCATCCCCACTGCGTGGCACCTTGGGCAAGTGTCTTCTACTATAGCCCCAGGTTGACCAAAGCCTTGTGAGTGGATTTGGCAGACGGAAACTGAAAGAAGCCCGTTGT
>NC_069008.1:2395975-2401838 GCF_001194135.2 Octopus bimaculoides
ATACAAAAAATAACAACAGACGAGGACAGGTGGTGTAAATAACAAAAGTATATATTAGTATGACGCTATATATATTTTATGGAGATGTACTTGCATAGCAAGTGACCTGATCTGAGATCATGTGCTGGAACGAAAACAATTGCAGTGTGGAAGGTGTTTATAAGACATTTAAGAAACACACAAAAACCGTTAGATTCACTTCAAATGTATTGGCTTGCTTTCTCGGTAGTTTCCAACTATTTTCAGGCAACGTCTTTTGCCTCCTTTGCAGTTAGTTTGAGATTTTAGAGAATAAAGTGAATACTGGTTCTAATAAATCTTCTAACTCCTGTCTCGACAGGAAAGCATATTGATTCCCGTCCAATGTTTTCCCAGAGTTCAATCAACTCACTGTATTTTCAGTCTTTCCTGAGAAAAGCATCTTCCATGTTTGTTTCACATGGTACTGTCAGCTCTAAACACACACCCACACTATTAGTAACATGATGAATATTTGTAAAACATTCCAAAAATTTTCCATTATTTACATTTGACGGATATTTGTCCTCATCTTGTTTGTTGTTAACGTTTCAGCTGATATACCCTCCAGCCTTCATCAGGTGTCTTGGAGAAATTTCAAACCTGGGTTCTCATTGCTAAGGTATTTTTCGATGTTATTATTATTATTATTATTCAGGTCACTGCCTGGAATTGAACTCGGAATCTTTGGGTTAGTAGGTTGCACTTTTAACTACTACACCATATGCCCGTGGGCATAATAATAATAATAATAATAATAATAATAATAATAACATCGAAAAATACCTTAGGAATGAGAACCTAGGTTCGAAATTTCCCCAAGACACCTGATGAAGGCTGGAGGGTACATCAACCGAAACGTTGTGTTAATAACAAACAAGATGAGGACAAATATCCGTCAATTGTAAATAATGTAAATAATTCTTCATCTCTTAAATATAGAACTGAAAAATTCTCCATCTGAGATTCTTATGTGACTAGATACAGACATTTGGGTGTATGCATTGACAGATCAACCAAAACACCAACTCAACCACACATTTACAAACGCCAGGAACTCTCTTAACTCAAAAAGTCTTGTTAGAAACTGATTCGAACTCTCCCAAAAGCTAAAATAAAACTCAAAGAAAAACATACATACACACATACAAAAACACAAATAAACAAAGGATGCTGGTTAAAACAAGATGCTTTCCTTCACAACCTTGCTACGAAGTAAGTAGTTGGTCAAAATTTACTCTAAATTAAAAAGAGAAAGAAAAATGAACAAACAAATGAACAAAAGTACATACATACACTGAACTATTGAGGAATCTACAGCTACTCTATCCAGATTATTGGGGCACTGGGATATGTAATGCACTGCCTAAATACCAATCTTGAGAAATTAGGCCTTTCAAAACCAGAAAAGAGAAAGCTGATTCGAAGACTACAGATCGAATCCATCACTGGAACTGTAAAAATCTGTAAAACTTTCCAGTAGTTTATCATTTAAATATTCATGAGTATGTGTAGATATGTATGTCTAGAATACATACATAAAACAAATCATATAAATCTGCATTTCTACATGCATACAAGAATATCCTGTTGATGTTGTTGAAATTCCAATGAAGGAATTCTGGGTCTAGGTTAGAAACTGGATCGTTTTCTATTGACAAGAAATCTTGAGATAAAACCGAATAACGACATACATACATACCTTCATATATACATACATCCATACACACATACACAAACATACATACACACATTAATATCTTCATGCATATATGACCATTTACAGACAGACAGACAGACAGATAGATAGATAATGCACACCTAGACATGCATTCCACCACCACCACCACCATCATCACAATCAATGGTTTTAATGTCTACTTATTCATGCTTTTATGGGGGTTGTTGAGGTTGACTTTTCTACGACCAGATACCCATCCTGTCATCAACCCTCGCCTGTTTCTGAACCAAGCAAAATTTCCTCATGTCCAAAAGAGAGTCCTGGAAAATTGAAAAAGAATGACACAACTTGTATGATAGCACTCGTCTATGTCTATGCATTGTATATTATGAAGAGCTGTCACAAAGACATATTATATATGTAGATATAGATATTTGTATATTCTTATAAATATCTATCTACATGTAGACAGACAGATAAATCTACATGCCAATATAGGATTATAATGCTGTATGTATACAGCCTACAGTTATTTCTCTGCTATATTGGTGCTTTACGGTGGTTTAATTAAGACTTTAGCTCTTATTTCTAGCAGGCTGATGCTAATTTGTGCTAATTTGTAATTTATATAGATATATATAAATATAGATGGATTTATATGCGTATATATAAATACACATAGAGAGGGGTAGAGATAAATGTATATGCCTATATAAATTATATATGTATGTATATGTGTGTGTGTGTGTATGAAAGTGTGTCCATAAATTATATATACATATGTAGCTATATAGGTAAATGATAGGATTGCTTCAATATTTCAGGGGTAGTCTGAAGTATCTAAGCAACCAGGGGATATTTAAATCTGAAGGAACTCCTGGAAATTACTTGTGCAGGTACTGTCTTCGTTAGGAGGTATTCAGAGGCAGGTAATTTATTGTTTAAACCGCAGTTTATAATTATTTCCACATAATTATGTAGCTATATATATATATATATATATATATATATATATATATTCATTAGGGAAATTTTTTTTACACACTGGCTTCTTGA
This sequence comes from Octopus bimaculoides, assembly GCF_001194135.2. Taxonomy (NCBI): domain Eukaryota; kingdom Metazoa; phylum Mollusca; class Cephalopoda; order Octopoda; family Octopodidae; genus Octopus; species Octopus bimaculoides. Next base: position 2,398,731 of record NC_069008.1, read on the forward strand.
TAAAATTCTTGTAAAAGAGTTTTATCCTTTTTTGAATTTATTTATATATATATATTTCAGTGCGTATGTTTATTACCGGCATAATGCCTCTCCCAAGGTTTAATTGTAGATATATATATATATATATATATCATCTATACATGCATATTATAAATATGCATACATCTATACAAACATATATACACACACATATACACATATATATATATATATATATAAATAAATATATTTGTGTATGTATATATAATATACATAGCATATGTGTGTGTGTGTGTGTGTGTGGGGGGGTATTTCACACACCAACGTGCGCTATTTACCAGTTATGTTATTCACATCCGTCAAGTGCAGTAATTTCTGATGCGCCTCGCTGCTCCCTTCCGTTCATTTATCATACCACTTCTCACCCCACCACTGCCATGCATATATTCTCTCTACTATGCATACATTACCCTTGCCATGCATACGTTGCCTCTGCCATGCATATATTACTTCTGCCATGCATATATTACCCCTGCTATGCATATATTACCCTTGCTATGCATATATTACCCTTGCTATGCATATATTACCACCGTTCAATATAAACTCCTTCGTGTAGTGTTTGTGTTTAGAGGAAGCATGATGCTTCCGTGTGTGTATTGGAAGTATATGTAGTCCAGTTTGTATACGGGGTATAGAGAGTTGTAACGAATGTATGTATATAGTGAAAACCGCTGATGTTTACTGAAATGAGTAAAATATATATTTTCGTTCAGTTAGCTGAACGAAAATATGTCCGTACCCATATTTTATATCTATGCAGCGTGTGTCTGTATGCGTGCATACATTCATGTGTATTAATATATTTGTATATGTATATATAAATTGTGCGTATGTTTTTATATTTGGATACACACGGGCACACACACACATATAGACGGGCATGTGTGAACGTATACATATGCGCGTGTGCATATATATATATATATATATATATATGTGTGTGTGTGTGTATGTATAAATACGTATGTATATAATTATATGTGTGTACATATAAATATATATGTATACATAAAAATATAATCGGGTGTGTGTGCGTATACATACGCGCATGCATATGTGAATATTCTAAAGCAGAATTGCGCAAATACGATAAATACTCAATTAACTACACTCTTTAACTCTCTTTTACTTGTTTCAGTCATTTGACTGTGGCCATGCTGGAGCACCGCCTTTAGTCGAGCAAATCGACCCCCAGAATAAGTCCTGGGGTCGAAAGCCTATATAGAAATCCATTCCCCCCTACACAGACATTTATACACACGCATAAATGATATGCACACATATTAATACAGATGCACCAGTTCAAAAGTGTGTGTGTGTATATATATATATATATATATATATATATATATATATATATATATACACGCGTGCGTGTGTGTGTGCATGTATAAACGCCAGGTAGTGCTCCCGCATGGCCGCAGTCTATTGACTAAAACTAGTAATAGAAAATACGTGCAAGGGGTTACATACAGGCCGAAGGGCTTTAAGGGTCCCAGAAACGCTATAAAGCTTAGAGCTTTATGGACTTGAAACCCAAGGTAACTCCATACACCAGCAATATCTATATACTCTACAGCTTTTAGGGTCATTTTCTCTTTCGGTTATAATTTACTGAATATGTATAGCCACAATGGCTCAGTGGTTAGGGCAGCGGACACGCGGTTGTAGGATCGCCGTAGTTTCGATTCCTAGACCGGGCGTGTTTATTGAACTAAAAACACCTAAAAGCTCCACGAGGCTCCGGCAGAGGGTGGGTGGCGAACCCTGCTGTACTCTTTCACCACAACTTTCTCTCACTCTTACTTCCTGTTTCTGTTGTGCCTGTAATTCAAAGGGTCAGCCTTGTCACACTCTGTGTCACGCTGAATATCCCCGAGAACTACGTTAAGGGTACACGTGTCTGTGGAGTGCTCAGCCACTTGCACGTTAACTTCACGAGCAGGCTGTTCCGTTGATCGGATCAACTGGAACCCTCGACGTCGTAACCAACAGAGTGCCACGATATATATATATATATATATGTATATATATGTGTGTGTGTGTGTGTGTGTGTGCAAGCAGACGACAAAGAGAATGAAGAGATATACGGAGAAGGTTAGCGCACGCAACAAACACCTCCAAAATAGTGGTGGTGGATGAGGAGTAAAGAATAAATTAGAGGGGGAAGAGAGGCAGAATGAAAGACGTGAGAGAGGGAAAGGGAGAGACAAAAGAGGGGCGTGATATTAGTTTAGTCCAACGGAGTAAGCAACCTTTGTAATTACTTACCTCTCACCTACACTGGAGGTGGGGGGGGGAGCGTTGAATGAACGAAAAAATAAACTAATAATAAAATATATAAAACTGCTTCCGGTTGCATTTCCTTCTAACCCGGTCTCGTCTAAGCAAGATACTATAAAAAAAAAAAATCAACGCCTTTTCGTCGTTCGTTGCTTTCGGCGGAATTTCCCGATCGACGACGGAATTCTTTATCACGTGATGAAAATGTAAGAGATTGACAGACGAACTGTTGCCCGCGACTTCAAGCTCTTGCGTTGTGCGAGAGTTCGGCGGAATTTTCCGATCGGCACCGGAATTTATAAATCACGTGACGAAAGCGTGAGACTGACAGACGAAATTTCCAGTTCTCGCGTTCTGCGAGAGTTCGAAGAGTGGTGCATCACGTGATTTTCCTTCCCTCTTTTTTCTCTATCCCCGCCTTCTTCCATTCTCTTTATCTCTTCTGTTTCTCTCCTATACATACATGCTGACGAAGTGGGGAGGGAGTCTCCGGCGTGGTCGATCACCGTGCTAGAAATAATAACCACATGTGCTTCCACATGGAAGTGGAAATGGAATGTTTTAGAATGTCAGAAATGCTCCCCTCCCCACCTCGTATTTAGTAACAACCATTAACGTTCTGAGATCAGTGCTGACGTTACAGGGTTGTCCTTTCGTCAGAGAGAGAGAGAGACGGTCAACTTTGGGAAAAAGTCTAGCTATAGAAAAAGTTAATTCACTCTCCTTGAAGTATGTATATGCTTGTATATGTGTGTGTGTGTATATATATATATATATATATAT
>NC_069008.1:2402134-2408000 GCF_001194135.2 Octopus bimaculoides
GGATCAGCAAATGTTTGCTGATCCCTTAATTATATTTATATATATATATATATATATATATATTTATAGAAAAATAATAACGCCACACAGTGGACTTCTCAAAATAACCACATTTAGTACCTCATTCCTCGCATGAGGTACTAAATGTGGTTATTTTGAGAAGTCTACTGTATGGCGTTATTATTTTTCTGTAATAATGCCCTTTATATAAATATAAACGAATAATTATATTCTTGGGAATAGAAATTTCCCTTATGAATTTTTTTACACACTGGCTTCTTGATAAAATTCTTGTAAAAGAGTTTTATCCCTTTTTGAATTTACTTATATATATTTATACATATATGAAAAGCTATATATCATCATCATCATCATAGGATTTTGTTAAAATTTACATACAATAAATTGCTTACAAGCTAGTGCTCTGGCAACCAACGGAAGGAGGAAGACGACCCATATCGACAACTTGCTGGAGGATACTGGTATGGAAGGAGTACAGGAGCTGAGGACGATTAGGGAAGATCTAGATGGATGGGGAAAAATGTGCAGAAACAGTCTTGGGGGCGTTCTGAGGGACGACCTAGGGAAATAGATAAATTGGTTTTAATTCTTCAATGCACAAAATATTTACTCTTTAACTTGTTTCAAGTCTTTTGACTGTGGCGAAGCTGGAGCACCGCCTTTAGTCGAATCAAATCGACCCCAGGACTTATTCTATCGGTCTCTTTTGCCGAACCGCTAAGTTACGGGGACGTAAACACACCAGCATCGGTTGTCAAGCGATGTTGGGGGGGGGAACAAACACACACAAACACATACATATATACATATATATGACGGGCTTCTTTCAGTTTCCGTCTACCAAATCCACTCACAAGGCTTTGGTCGGCCCAACGCTATACATGTAGAAGACACTTGCCCAAGGTGCCCCGCAGTGGGAGTGAATCCGGAACCATGTGGTTGGTAAGCAAGCTACTTACCACACAGCCACTCCTATACAATAATATTTAATTATGAAAATATATAATTAAAGAAAACAAATGAATGGCTATCAGAGTGCCTCTGAGTGAAATAGGAATCAAAGTGGTCCACACATCAAGAATGGTTGAGAATTACTGATGTAGCCTCTGGCCCACAGCTGTGCTATGTCTCTTCTCTGTGAATTTTCTTCTGTGACTTTTTAAAACACTCCAAACTATAACCAGAAGTGGGCATGGTGGATTGACTCACACTGCCCTATGAAGTGCTCCCTTTAAAATATCTCTTTCCCACAAGATACAAGATGAGCAGAAGTCAGTGGCATCAGAGGGAAGATAACTGGGAAATATCTTTATACTCTTCTGTCCAAATTCCACGAACTGATTGCCATAATTACCTCACACAGTCGAGCCCCTGACCCACACCTGGATGCCCTTCCGAACACCAACCACTTCACAGTGTGGACTGGATGCTTTTTAAGTGGCACCTGCACTGACAGGGTCACCAAGTGACTTACAAGACGAAAATCTTTTGCAAGGAGAGGGGGGGCGGGGCATTGGGGGAGGTAATTATACGTACAGGTGAGATCCAAGGATCCAGGTGTTGGAAATTGATAAGCTTTGAGCAGTCCATAGAAGATATAAAAACCATCTTTCAGGAACAACAGTGGTTTATTGATGTAGAACGTTGTAAGTTTTCCCCATATCGAAGTTTAATAAGCTGAAAAATGTTATTTTATAGCTTATATGAAAATCCGAAATGAGGAAATGTAGAAGATAAAATCCAGGTTACGTATGTTTCCCAGCTTGCAGAACCATCTTGGAAGTAGTAATTACTCAATGAGGGGTACACCACTAGCTACTCATTAGGCTGAAGGTACCTTAGTTAAATGAAGGTTATTTTGTCGTTGAGGGGTCCCAAGTTAGCTTGTAGGAAATTTGATCAAAAATGAATGGAAAGCACAGAGTGAGAGATTGGATATATACATATATATATACACATACATATAATATAAATAATATATAAATATATGCATATATACATACATATATATGTATATATAATATGCATGTATGATGTATGGATACAGGACGTCAAAAAAAAATGTGAACAAAATGAGAAACGAGAACATAAAAAACAAAAACTTAGAAAACGAACTTTTATACAAACAACAAAAGAAACAAATAAAGAAAGGAGACAGGCAACATAAAGAACACTCCCTTCATCTGTTGTCCCCTGTTTTATCTACTCTGCGTCATACACACACACACAAAGCTTTGGATTTTTTCCATCTCAAGCACAGATTTTTTAATTAATTTCTTTTAACTAAACACTTTGAAATTTCGGACACTGGTTGAATGTGTCAAAGGTCTTTGCTATTCTGTATATAAAAAAAGTTTGGCTACTTTTTCTAGCAGGTCATGCAACCACATACAGGCTCCGTCGTTGGTCTGTCTCGGTAATAATTTTGTTGTTATTTAGCCTCAAATCAACCCTGATACAGCAAACCTATGTTGCTATGAAAACATGTCTGGTTATTAAAGAAGGATTTTGTTAGGGGAGTGGACCCGGAAGTTGTTGTTCGCAAACAGCAGCAGTAATTTTCTTCAGCTGAACACACGTCATTGATTGGTTAAAATTACCCAAATACGACAACTTTAACACGAAATAACTTCTAAAACACAAAGAGTAAACCCTGTTCTATGAGACACATTCTACCAGTATCAGAAGTTTCAAAGTGTTTAGTTAAAAGAAAATTAATTAAAAAAACCTGTGCTCGAGATGGAAAAGATCCAAAAGCATTTTTCTGTTTCCATCTACGATTTCCACTCACAAGACTTTGATTGGCTTGAGGCTGCAGTAGAGGACATTTGGCCAAAGTGCCATGCAATGAGAGTATACTTAAAACCACCACCATCATCATTTAATATCCATTTTCTATGCTGGCTTGGGTTAGATGGTTTAACTGGAGATGGTAAACCAGAAAGCTGCACTAAGCTTCAGTCTGTTTTGGCTTTGTTTCTACAACTGGAAGCCCTTCCTAACACCGACCACTTTACAGAGGGTATTTGATGTCTTTTATGTGCCACCTGCATGGGTGCCCTTCATGTGTCGCGGGCACAGGTGCCCTTCACATATCACTGGCACGAGTGCCCTTCATGTGTCAGCGGCACAGGTGCCCTTCACATGTTCCCGGCACGGGTGCCCTTCATGTGTCACCAGCACAGGTTCCCCCTCATGCGTCGCTGGCACGGGTGCCCTTCACGTGTTGCCGGCACAAGTGCCCTTCACGTGTCACCAGCACAGGTACTCTTCACGTGTCTCCTGCACAGGTGCTCTTCACGTGTCGCTGGCACAGGTGCCCTTCACGTGTCAACAGCACAGGTGCCCTTCACGTGTCACCGGCATGGGTGCCCTTCACGTGTTGCTGGCACAAGTGCCCTTCACGTGTCGCTGGCACAAGTGCCCTTCACGTGTCATCAGCACAGTTGCTCTTACACATCACCAGCACCGGCAGTGGTTGGCAATTTGGAAGCAAACTTCTTGCCGAATTGCTTGGTCTGAGGCAAGCTTTTACAGGCCTTCCAAATGCCAAATGACGCAGAAAGGAAAAGCATGAGTAAGAAGGAGCTGCACTGGATTAACCACTCAGCAAACTAAGCATGCACTTAGGACATCAAGGAAAGGGGGTTGGGGTACCACAGAAACTTGCTAAAATAATACTCAAAGTGGTTTATATGATGGGAAATGTAATTTCAAAATGTTCATGGTGTCTTAGAGAGAATCCAGTTAAAGACTTTGCAATTAAAATGAAATAGGAGAAAGCTTTTCAGTTATAAATGAAGTAGGAGTGGCTGTGTGGTAAATAGCTTGCTTACCAACCACATGGTTCCGGGTTCAGTCCCACTGCATGGCACCTTGGGCAAGTGTCTTCTACATGTATAGTGTTGGGCCGACCAAAGCCTTGTGAGTGGATTTGGTCAACGGAAACCGAAAGAAGCCCGTCATGTATATGTATATATATATGTATATATATATATGTGTGTGTTTGTGTGTCTGTGTTTGTCCCCCCAACATCGCTTGACAAGCGATGCTGGTGTATTTACGTCCCCTTAACTTAGCAGTTCAGCAAAAGAAACCGATAGAATAAGTACTAGGCTTACAAAGAATAAGTACTGGCGTTGGTTTGCTCGACTAAAGGCGGTGCTCCAGCATGGCCATAGTCAAATGACTGAAAACTAGTAAAAGAGTATTATTTTTCCATTTTATTGTTAGTTTTATTTCATTTTGAGAAAATGAAAATTTATTTTATGGTTAATTATTGTTTATAGTTTGAATTGCAACTATATGGGAAGCACCAAAATCTTTCAAGCACTTAGGATTTCTGTAGGTCATAATCTTAAAGCAATGAGATAATGCATAGGAGGCTGGTATGCATGGGCGACTACTGGTCTTCCATAAACAACCTTGCCCAGACTTGTGCCTCGGAAGGTAACTTTCTAGGTGCAATCCCATGGTCATTCATGGCCAAAGGGGATCTTTACCATAATTCAAAGCAAATATGAAAAAATAAGCATTACAATTGACAGAATTATCTGAATGCTAAAGGCTTGTTGTGATTGGTTGACAGAAAGGTTAGCAATGCTTAGTGGTATTTCATTTGGCTTTATGTTCTGGAGTTCAAATCCCACTAAAGTCAGCTATGCCTTTCAACCTCTTGGGGTTGATGAAATGGAGTACAAGGCAAGGAGATACAAATATAGACATGCTCGCTCACATATATACAGGTAGTATGTGGTTGCTTCCCAACCACATGGTTCCAGGTTCAGTTTCACTGCAAGGCACCTTGGGCAAATGTCATCTATTATAGCCCTGGGCCGACTGAGGCTTGTCATGTGTGTGTGTGTGTGTGTGTGTCCCACCATCGTTTGACAACTGGCATTGGTATGTTTATGTTTATGTAACTTAGCGGTTTAGCAAAAAGATTGATAGCATAAGTAGCTGGCTTAAAAAAAAAAGTACTGGGTTGATTAATTTGTCTAAAAATTCAAGATAAACAGACAGACAAATATAGACAAACAGATAGATAGATAGATAGATAGATAGATAGATAGATAGATAGAGAGATAGATAGATAGATAGATAGATAGACAGATAGATAGATAGATAGATAGACAGATAGATAGATAGATAGATAGATAGATAGACAGTTAATATGAGGCAGAATGATAAGGTTGTGAGCTGTCCGATTCATCAGCATTTTGTCTATCTTCGTGTTCTGAGTTCAAATTCCACCAAGGTCGACTTTGTTGCCTTTCATCTTTTTCAGGGAATCGATAAAATAAGTACCAGTTGAGTATTGGGGTCGATGTAATCGTCTTACGCCCGCTTCCCCCAGAATTGCTGGCCTTGTGCCAAAATTTGAAATCAATGTAATGCAAAGTGTAACACATACGGGTACATATATACACACACACACACACGTTACGATAACGCAAATATCACCACCACCACAAACGAGTACAGCAGCAACATCCGTAACCAGCGACACCGCCACAACTACTACTACTACTACTACTACTACTACTACCATGGCAATCACTTTCACTACTACTACCACCACCACCACCACCACCAACAACAACAATACAACCATCATTATTACGACTATAATGATCGCAACAGCAATAACCAGAATCATCACCACTACTGTCACCACCGCCACCACCACCCTCTCTATCATGGAAATCACTTTCACTTTCACTATCATTACCAATGCCGCTGTTACCCCCACCGCCAGCCTCATCACCACCACAGCGACGACCATAACTCCCACCACCGTCATCGACACTACCCCAATCACCACCGCCCCAATCGCCATCGTCAC
>NC_069008.1:2408927-2409623 GCF_001194135.2 Octopus bimaculoides
AAAAAAAAGAAAGAAAAAGAAAGAAAGAACCAAAGCACAGGTGTCTATGGCAGACTTAGTGGGTTGAACCCCCAACCCCTAACTCTCTCACATTATATATATATATATATATATACCTACCAGTTTGCTTGTTTATTCATTTATCTCTCTATCTCTCTACCTACCTACCTATCAATCTGTCTGTTTATCTTTCTCTCAATCTGGTTACTGGTCTATCAATCAATCCATCTATCTATCTACCAGTCTCTATCTATCTATCAGACTGTTTATCTCTCTCTCTACTTGGTTACCAGTCTATCTATCCATCCATCTCTTTATCTATCTAACTACTAGTCTCTCTCTCTCTCTCTATCTCTATATATATATCTACCAGTCTACCTACCTACCTACCTACCTACCTATCTAAACGTTTCTCTCCTAATGCTTCTGCATACATTTGGTACTATATATAGATAAATATATCTATAAATACAGGTATTTCTCCCTGTCTGTGCTATACATACATATGTATTCTTTTATTAATATTTAGTGGGAGCTAAATATTAATAAAATAATTTCGCTTCTGCTAAATATCAATAAAAAATATATACCAGGAGTGGCTGTGTGATAAGTAGCTTGCTTACTAACCACATGGTTTTGGGTTCAGTCCCATTGCGTGGCGGCACCTTGAGCAAGTGTCTTCTACTATAGCCTTGA
>NC_069008.1:2410177-2412739 GCF_001194135.2 Octopus bimaculoides
ATATATATATATATATATATATATATATATATATATATATATATATATATATATAAGTATATAAGAGAAAATGGGATTAAATAATCCTGGTGGATATTAATAAAGCTCTCAGTATAAAGGAATAAGTTTAAATTTCCAACAAGTAGATACCAGTAAATGTATGGAGAATACAAATCGCAGGTAAATCCTCATGTATGACAGGTAAATCCAACAGAATTATATATATATAAAACTGCAATAGAGGACTCTAAAACATTTGGACAGGTAGACGATACAAAGGCGAACAAGAGAAACAACAATTAGAAGGACAGGCAAAAATAGACGGGTCATTCGTAGCTTTCTTTCCTCAGTCAAGTACCAGAAGTCACAACAGTTTCGGGCAGTTATGTATAAATATGCATGGATGGATGGATAGACATGCACACATAAAAGCATGCATATTCATACACACAAGCACACAAAGTCATCTAAAAACAAAATAGACACCCTAAATTATATTGTTTAATCTGTGTGGATCCTATTGAATCAGCATCATGCTCAAAAGGGATAGACAATTAAAAACTACACAAGGCACTTCAAATATAAATACTAGACTAGGTATTTAAATGCATCAAATGACACATTATTTCTAACAAAAGATATTTAAAAAATGATGGTATACATTCATAAATATGGATAAATACATATGGGACCTTGATGACTGCTATTAAGCAGGAAAGTGTACTAGTCCTTATATATTTAATACTCAGTATTTCATATATTCAATAGGACATTCAATACTTCATTTCATTTTACTATTTATATTATATATTCCATATTCTATATCCCACATTAATTTTATAAGAATATAAATAAAACATAAAAAACAGAGTTGGAACTCTTTTAAATAATATCATCATCATCATCATCATCATCGCCGTTTAACGTCCGCTTTCCATGCTAGCATGGGTTGGACGATTTGACTGAGGACTGGTAAAACCAGATGGCAACACCAGGCTCCAATCTGATATATATATATATATATACATAATATGTATGAATATATACATGTATAAATACATATTCTGAAGAAGTCATAGGCCAACGGGTTTTAGGGTCTGACGATACACCATAAAGCAAAACCCCTTATGGACAGGAAGCCTAGGGTAACCCCATAAACAGGCCTTTCTCATTGCTTATATATATATATATATATATAATAATAATACAAAGAATATATATGCATGTATACACACATATATGTACATACTTACATCTACATGTGTATATAGATGCATATCAAGGTACAGGACGTTAGAACAATGAACTACAGACAACGGAACGAACACATAGGAAAACAGAAAGCCACTTGGAATATTCCTTCATCAGCTGCCTCTATTCTAACCTGACGTTTCGAAGATAAGACAGAACGTACTCTAGAATAGTCTCTTCCTGAGTAGTGGATCAACCCACTACACAGAGGATTCTATAATACAAATATATATACATATATGTATGTATGTATGTATATTATACATAGGTACAGGCTATGTGGTAAGAAGCTTGCTTCCCAACCACATGGTTTCAAGTTCAGTTCTACTGTGGCACCTTGGCCAAGTGTCATCTTCTATAGCCCCAGGCTGACCAAAACCTTGCTAGTGGATTTGGTAGAGAGAAACTGAAAGAAGCCTGCCGTATATATATATGTGTATGTGTATGCATATGTGTGCGTGTGTTTGTCCCCCATTGCTGCTTGACAGAGCTGGTGTTGGTGTCTTTACATCCCTCTAACTTAGCGGTTTGGAAAAAGAGACTGACTGAATAAGAACCAGGCTTTAAAAATAATTAAATAAATAATTAATTAATTAATTACTGGGGTCGATTCATTCAACTAAAAATTCTTGAAAGTGGTGCCCCAGCATGGCCGCAGTCTATTGACTGAAACGCAAAGCAGATAGAAAAAAATACACACACACACATGCTTGCACTTCACGCATAAAACAGATGAATGCTGTTACGCAAGAGATTTTTAATCATGGACGAAAGAAGGTTAAAAATGGATAAGTGAAGCAGCAAATTGTTTGCTGCTTTCAATGAGAAGGGGAGATAATAATGTAAAAAAAAATTGAAAATATTCTTCACAGTCCAGTAAAACCCTCGCTATATCGTGGTTCACCGATCAAAGTTTATTATTTAAGCTTACGTCGATTCCTCCATGGTGTTTTTTTGCATTTATAATAAAATAAATGGTAATTTTTTAGATTAACACCCGCACGATTTTCACTAGGGTGTTAGGGTTAGGGTTAGGGTTAGGATTAGTGCTAGGTTATGGTCTTAGGGTCAGGGTTAGGGTTAGGTTTAGGTAATCGTGCGGGTGTTAATCAGAAAAATTATCAAATAAATTGTTGTTGTTGTTGGCACTCCGTCGCTTACGATGTCGAGGGTTCCAGTTGATCCGATCAACGGAACAGCCTGCTCGTGAAATTAACGTGCAAGTGGCTGAGCACTCCACAGACACGTGTACCCTTAACATAGTTCTCGGGGATATTCAGCGTGACACAGAGTGTGACAAGGCTGACCCTT
>NC_069008.1:2413033-2415307 GCF_001194135.2 Octopus bimaculoides
AGAGTGCACCACTGTTTCTACTTCACAGATTCTCACCTATCGCAGGTGGTTTTGGAATGTAACACCTGGGATAGTCGAGCGATTTGTAGTCTTAACAGGTTTAAGGGGAGAAAAAAAAAACAAATCTGATTTCTATTCCAGAGTTGTTAAATAACAGCTATTGATGATGCCTCAAACATACATTTATTCATTTATTTATATAACACTGAGAAGGTGAGTGGCTTTATGGTTAGGGGTACCAGCTCATGAGCGTAAGATTGATATCTGGTGGGGTGTCGTGTCCTTCACGTTGCTCCAGTCCACTCAGCCGTCAAACATGAGCAGTGCTTGTATTTCGAAGGGGCCAGCCATGTCACATTTTGTGTCATGCTGAATAATCTTGAGAACTACGTTAATGGTATGCTTGTGTGTGATGTACTCAGCCACTTGTACATCGATTTCATGAACGGGCTGTTCCATTGATCGGATCAACTGGAACACTTCTCGTCATAACTGGCAGAGCGCCAGTGTGTATGTATATATGCATGCATGTATGTATGTATGAATGTACATATGTTATGTATATGTGGTGTGTATGTATGTGTGTATGTTTGAATGTATGTATGTACATACCTACCTACCTACGTATGTATGTATGTTTGGTTTCAGTCCCACTTCATAGCACCTTGGGTAAATGTCTTCTTCTATAGGCTTAGGCAGACCTAACCCTTGTGAGTGGATGATTTCGCAGATAGAAACTGAAAAGAAACCCATTTACTGTGTGTGTGTGTGTGTGTGTGTAGATATGTGTATATATACATATGTGTGTGCGTGTGTGTATGTATGTATGTGCACGTATGTATGCATGTATGTGTGTATGTATGTACATATGTGTGTGTCTGTATGTGTGTGTGTGTGTATGTATGTGTGAGTGTGTTTGTATGTGTATGTATGTATGTTCCTAAATGTTAGCAATGGTCTTCCGCAGTCACGAGTGGATGGCCATCAGGTGTGTGTGTGTGTGTGTGTGAATGTATGTATGTATGTATGTATGTATGTACGTACATATGTGTGTGTGTACGTACATATGTGTGTGTGTGTATAGGTACGCATGCAGGGCTGGGCCTAGGGTGGCTGGCACCCCAAGCAAGCCAAACTTTGGCACCCTGACAACTATAATTTTTTAAAATCTTTCACAAGGAGAAAATCTGAAAACATAGACTAAGAAGTACCTGGCACCCGGGGTGACCACCCGAGTTGTCGGTACCTTAAGCTGGCCTGCAGGTATGTATATATTGTTACACTTTCTTTTATTCTTTTACTTGTTTCAGCCATTTTGACTGCGGCCATGCTGGAGCACCGCCTTTAGTTGAGCAAATCGACCCCCAGGACTTATTCTTTGTAAGCCCAGTGCTTATTCTATCGGTCTCTTTTGCTGAACTGCTAAGTTACGGGGATGTAAATACACCACCATCGGTTGTAAGCGATGTTGGGGGACACACACACAAACACACACACTTATACACAAAGAGGCAAGCCATTAACAGGTTGCCTAACATACTAGAAAGAACAGTCAAAAAGTCCGAACCACATTTTAAGAGCAATTTTGAAGGGAATGAAAAATAAAAACATATATATATGATGGGCTTCTTTTAGTTTCCGTCTACCAAATCCACTCACAAGGCAAAGCGTACTGTGGCCAGCAATGTGTAACAACATCTGTTAGTCTGGTCAGTCACAAAAAACAGGTGAAGGAACAATAAACAAGGTATATTCCTTTGATGTTCAGGAAAAATGGAAGACGTTTTGATGTTTTTTGAGCCTAGATTCCTCTAAAGAAAAGAACAAGGAAAGAAAACAAGGAGAGAGGAAAAGAAACAGAAAGAGAGAAACAAAATTGTTTTTTGATTGCTGGTTTCACATATTGAATTGATTGGAACAACTGTTGCTTTTAAATTAATAATCTGTAAATAAAAGGTACTACAATTGTTTCAATCTGGGTATGCACTTCAGGAGAAAGCACAGCGGGCTGTTACAGGACTTTCATAATATTATATAAGATACATCTGATGTACTTTCGAAACAATTGTAGTACTTAATAACCACTACCATCCTTTTTATTTACAGATTGTGTGGCAAGAAGCTTGCTTTCCACCCACATGGTTCCGGGTCCAGTCTCATTGCGTGGCACTTTGGGCAAATGTCTTCTACTATAGCCTCAGGCCGACCAAAGCATTGTGAGTGGCTTTGGTAGACGGAAACTGAAAGAAGCCCGTCGTATATATGTATATGTAT
>NC_069008.1:2415317-2418418 GCF_001194135.2 Octopus bimaculoides
GTCCTGAGGTCGATTTGCTCAACTAAAGGCAGTGCTCCAGCAAGGCCGCAGTCAAATGACTGAAACAAGTAAAAGAGTACAAAAGAGAGTCACATTTTTTGTTCTATAGTGCATTGTTGTACCATTCAAAACTTTTTATTCTTTACAAACAATACACAATGCTTCAAGCAAACTACAATACTCTCCTATATGTATACACACATATATATATATACATACACACACATTTTAACACCCTACATATCTTCTACCCTTTTCAGCACCCTCTCATGCCTACCCTTAAGCTCTCCATTCATTATATCCTCTTTTATGTACCCTGCATCTCTCTCCTCATCAGTCTTATACCTTGCACATGACCCCTCTACCATCTGATATATCTTTCCTGAACCCTTTCTATCTCTCCTCTCTTATATCTCTCCACACTGATATCTCTTTATTCATCACACATTACATTCACCTCAGCCCCCATTTCTAACCATCTGTTACTCTCCTCTCATACCATTCTCTACCCACCCACCCCTCCTATCAGAGCTGAATTAACCATTAAGCAAAATAAGCATGTGTTTAGGACAACAAGGGATGGAGTGGGGAGGGAGCACCAGAGAAATGGTAAATGGTTTACGGCACAAAAGAAATCACTTTAAACTTGCTAAAATGATATTTAGAGTGGTTTATATGATCAGAAATAGAATTTCGAAGTGTTCATAGTAAGAATCTGATCAAAGATTTTGCAATTAAAATAAAAAAAGTAGGAGAAAACTTTTCAGATATAAAAAAAAGTGGAATTTTATACAAAAATAAACATTACCATAAATCCCATATTTGTGTGTGTGTCTGTGTTTGTCCGCCCACCACCATTGCTTGACAACTGATGTGCGTGTGTTTATGTGCCTGTACCTTAGTGGTTTGGCAAAAGAGACAGAATAAATAGTAGGCGTAAAAAGGAAAAGAATAAGTCGTTCGGTCAATCTGTTCAACCAAAGGCGGTGCTCCAGCATGGCCACAGTCAAATGACTGAAACAAATAAAAGACAAGGCGGTGAGCTGGCAGAGTCATTTGCACGCCGGGCGAAATGCTTAGCGGTATTTTGTCTGCCGTTACGTTCTGAGTTCAAATTCCACCGAGGTCGACTTTGCCTTTCATCCTTTCGGGGTCGATAAATTAAGTACCAGTTATGCACTGGGGGGCGATGTAATCGACTTAATCTCCTTGTCTGTCCTTGTTTGTCCCCTCTATGTTTAGCCCCTTGTGGGCAATAAAAAAAAAAAGAAGAAACAAGTAAAAGAAGATATATATATATATATAGTGGACACAGATAGTGTGTCGTTAACCAGCTGGAGGAGGTGTCCTCCTGGGGTTAGAAAAGAGTAGTAACAGTGTTCTGTACAGAACAATCATGTTGAGGTGGTAACAACCATTACTTTCAGTAGAGCTGCAACTTGCATCTCTTACAGAGTTTTTAGAATTAGCTACTCTGCTTGTTAGGTGGAGGTGCAATGGCCCAGTGGTTAGGGCAGCGGACTTGCAGTAATAGGATCGCGGTTTCGATTCCCAGACCGGGCGTTGTGAGTATTTATTGAGCGAAAACACCTAAAGCTCCACGAGGCTCCGGCAGGGGATGGTGGCGAACCCTGCTGTACTCTTTCACCACAACTTTCTCTCACTCTTACTTCCTGTTTCTGTTGTGCCTGTAATTCAAAGGGTCAGCCTTGTCACACTGAATATCCCCAAGAACTACGTTAAGGGTACATATGTCTGTGGAGTGCTCAGCCACTTGCACGTTAATTTCACGAGCAGGCTGTTCCATTGATTGGATCAACTGGAACCCTTGTCGTTGTAAGCAACGGAGTGTCAACAATTCTGCTTGTTATATATATATACACAGACATGGAGGAAGTAAATATACACCTTTAATTTTCAAAATTTCTAATCTAAGTGTCTTAATATGTTTTCAGCGGTGTAGAATTTACAATGTAATTATTCTTTTTCATTCCAGGTGCCATTATATTAAACATTTGTGAAGAGTAACCAGGCCACGCACAAAAAATTCAGCAGAACTGTCAGATTTTCAAAGAGGTTGTATTGTCGGGCAATCTGAGGCTGGTCTTAGCTAGTGAAAAATTTCCTAAAATCTTCAAATTCCTCTTGCTACTGCTAATAGAATTATAGTGCAATCCAAAAGCCAAGGAAAGGAATCAACATATTCTCATCCCGGCCGATCTGGGCCCTCGGAAAGGAAGCTTCGCTGTTTGAAGAGAATTTTGGAAAACGAACCCCGTTTGAAGGCTTCTGACATTGCAAAAACAGCTAGAAGTTAGTCCAAGAACATGTGTTACATATCTGCGTAAGCTTGGGTATTATGGACGAGCAGCTAGAAGAAAACTTCTCCTTCAACCAATTGATATCAAATAAAAGAGTTTGCAAATTAAAGGTGTCTATTTACTTCTTGCATGTCTGTGTCGATATGTTTTGCAAGTACTTGGTTACCCTGTCAGTGCAGGTGCCACTTAAAAGCACCCAGTCCACACTGTAAAGGGGTTGGTGTTCGGAAGGGCACCCAGCTGTTAAAACCTTGCCAAAACTGACCTCGCCTGTGCTTGTGCCACGTAAAAAGCACTAAGTCCACTCTGCTGAGTGGTTGGTGTCAGGAAGGGCATCCAGCTGTAAAAATCCTGCAAATACAATCAAAGAAGTCCAGTGGAGGCTTCAGCCTGGCCAGTTCCTGTACCATCCGACCCATGCTGGCATGGAACATGGATGTTAAATGATGATGATAATTATTATTATTATTATATATATATTATATAAACATATATGCATATGGTTGTATTTATGTATATATATATATATATATGTGTGAATATGTGTACACATATACAAGACAGAATATGTATATATATATATATATATATATATATATATATATATGTGTGTGTGTGTGTGTGTGTCCAACGATAGCTTAGCTGGCTGAAGCTTTGAAGTCACTGTCAACAACATTCTTGTATAAGGATACAAAATTTGTACTCAACAAAAGTATAGAGTAACTCTCAGATTAATGTAAAATTTGGTTTTATAACTGAACTTAAATATATATATATATA
>NC_069008.1:2418588-2419498 GCF_001194135.2 Octopus bimaculoides
CCCTATGTCCCCGTAACTTAGCAGTTCGGCAAAAGTGACCGATAGAATAAGTACTAGGCTTACAAAGAATAAGTACTGGGGTCGATTTGCTCGACTAAAGGCGGTGTTCCAGCATGGCCGCAGTCAAAATTTACTGAAACAAGTAAAAGAGTAAAAGAGATGTGTGTGTGTGTGTGTGTGTGTACTTTCTGTTTGTATTATTGGCATAAGACACAACATGTGTACACACACACACACACACACACACACACACACACCACACACACTCTATTTCACTGCATCAGTCTGAAGTGAGTTGTCAGTCAATTGATAAGGATACTCAGACAGTGGAATACAATCTGTTGGTCATCGACGCTCTTACCCACTGCTTCATTGTTAGCGGTCAATTATTGACCGGTTATCCTTTGTCTATGCTGTGTTCATTGTATTGTTCAGCAGCCAGAATGTGTGGTGTGTGTTGGGCTGTTTAGTCTGGCCGTAATGATTTGGAATGCTGTATTTGGGGCAGTGCTGTGTGTCGGTTAGGACATGGTGCATAGAATAGGGGCAGTGATGCATGCACATGGATACATCTGTGCATGCACACATACACATGTATGCATGCACACACATACATGCATGTACATACACATACATGTATACACACGTGTATGCATGCACACACACATATACACATACATGCACAAACACATGTACATGCACATACATGCATACATAAACAGACACACGTGCATGCGTGCACACATGCACACACATAAATACACTAACATGCACAAACACACATGTGCCTGAATGCACACATGCACATAGGCACAAACACACATGCATGCAAAGACATACAGACACACACTCGTGCATGCGCATATGCACACAAACATGAATGCACACACATACACAAATATACACACAC
>NC_069008.1:2420563-2422825 GCF_001194135.2 Octopus bimaculoides
AAAAACAAAATTGTTTGTATTTTATCTTATGTCCATTATCTGGAAATCTTTCACCACACATTTGTGACCTCTTCAGTGACTTTTCCATCCACATGTACCTTATTGTATTTAGTCCATTCTAAAGACAATGGACTAAACAGAACAGGAAGAAACACGTGGATAGAAAAGCTGCTGAAGAGGTCACAGATGTGAGATGAAAGATTTCCAGATAATGGGCGTCAGATAAGATGAGAACAATAATGAGTGAAGAATGAATATATAGTGCGTGTGCTTATTTGGCAAAAAGAAAAACAAAACGACCAACCCGAAATATAACAAAATCTGTTTCAACACAGGATTTCACATCAAGAATCTTGCAAAATAAATTCATCATCACCATCATCACCAACATCATCATCACCACCATCATCATCATCACCATCATCATCACCACCACCACCACCACCATCATCATCATCACCAACATCATCACCACCACCACCACCACCATCACCTAACGTCTGCTTTCTATGATGGCATGGGGTTGGATGGTTTGATTGAAAGCTGGTAAGCTTGGAAGCTGCACCAGGTGTTCCAATCCGATTTGGCAATGGTTTCTACTGCTGGATGCCCTTCCTGACGCCAACCACTCCAAGTACATCATGGGTGCTTTTTATGTGCCAGTTACGCACCACTGGCATCGGCCATGACTACAATCTCGCTTGGCTTGACACACTTCTCAAGCACAGTTTATTGCCGAAGGTCTTGGTCACCTGTCACTACCTCCATGAGACCCAACATTCGAACAGTGTTTTTTTGTTTGTTCCACTGGCACAGGTGCCAGTTACATGACACTGGCATTGGCTATAGCTACAATCTCACTTGGCTTGACTGACAACTGACCAAGTCAGCTTGATGCATCTTCTCAAGCACAGCAAATCACCACACCTCCTAGTCCCTTGTCATTTCCTTAAAAAGGCCCAGAATCTGAAGATCCTTTCTCAACACTTCGTCCTATGTCTTCCTGAGTCAACCCCTTCCACAGATTCCCACCACAATTACAGTTCAGCACTTCTTCTTTATGCAGCTCTCCTCATCCATATACATCACATCACCAAACTAGCACAGCCTTCTCTCTTACACACAACATCTGATGTCTCTTATCCCCAGTTTTTCTCTTAAATCATTTATATTCTGTCATGCATGCACAGTGACATGCATGATAGAGTGCAAATGTTAACTAAAAAATAGGGGACACCTTAGCCTACACGACAAAATGTAAATGTTATCTGAAAAATAGGGGACACTGTACCTTGTATGACAAAGTGTAAATGTTATCTGAAAAATAGGGTACATCTTACCCTGTATGGTTATCTGAAAAATAGGGGATACCTTATCTTGTATGACAGAATGTAAATGTTATCTGAAAAATAGGGGACACCTTATCCTGCATGACAGAGTGTAAATGTTATCTGAAAAATAGGGGACACTTTATCCTACATGACAGAATGTAAATGTTATCTGAAAAGGGGCCTCTTATGCTGCTAAGCCTGGGGCCTATTATGCTGCTAAGCCTGGGGCCTATTATGCTGCTAAGCCTGGGGCCTCTTATGCTGCTAAACCTAAGGCCTTTTACGCTGCTAAGCCTGGGGCCTATTATGTTAAGAACAAGCCTTTAGGTATAGGGGCTTATTTCTAGCCATGTATTTTTCTTGCAGTTGTCTCACAAGGAATACGGGGCATGAGTGAGGCCCCTCCCTCTGCCAAAACTGAAATCCACCTTACACTGAATCCAAATTAAACTTGTCTCAAAAATAATGCTTTCCAGATGAAAATTACAAAATCAATGATAATCGAAGCAGATACAGGTAAACATGTAACTGTGACATTGATCAGTGATATTGATTAACTGATTAGTCTGAGAGAGAGGGTGGTGAGAGAGGGGGTGTTTGAGAGAGAGAGAGAGAGGGTGTGTGTGTGTGTGAGAGAGAGAGTGTGTGTGAGAGAGGGAGTGTGTGTGAGAGAGAGGGTGAGTGAGAGTGTGTATGTGTGAGAGAGAGTGTGTGTGTGTGCGTGTGAGGGAGGTGTGTGTGAGAGAGAGAGAGTGTGTGTGTGAGAGAGAGGGTGTGTGAGAGAGAGTGTGTGAGAGAGAGAGAGAGTGTGTGTGTGTGTGTGTGAGAGTGTGTGTGTGAGAGAGGGTGTGTGTGAGAGAGAGAGAGAGTGTGTGTGTTTGAGAGTGTGTGTGTGTGTGAGGGAGAGTGTGTGTGTGAGAGAGAGGGTGTG
>NC_069008.1:2425177-2425632 GCF_001194135.2 Octopus bimaculoides
ATATATATATATATATATATATATATATATATATATATATAGGTTATGAGTGGTAGTGGTGTCAATGAGACCCAGAGGTGTCAGGTAATGCTCAGCAAGTGCTGGAGTTATATATATTTATATATATATATACACACATATATATATAAATTTATGTGTGTGCGTGTGCGTGTGTATACATAAAGGTATATAGACACCACCCAATGTACTGAGCCATACAGAAACTATAGCTTATATATGCCAGTATGTATATACATACATACATATATATATATATATAGGCGCAGGAGTGGCTGTGTGGTAAGTAGCTTGCTTACAAACCACATGGTTCCGGGTTCAGTCCCACTGCGTGACACTTTGGGCAAGTGTCTTCTACTATAGCCTCGGGCCGACCAAAGCCTTGTGAGTGGATTTGGTAGACGGAAACTGAAAGAAGCCCGTCGTATATATGTATA
>NC_069008.1:2428938-2429756 GCF_001194135.2 Octopus bimaculoides
TATATATATATATATGTACACTACATGAATGTGTGTGTAAACACTCATCCAGCCATTCATACATACATACATACATTATATACACGCGCATTCAGTCATTCATTCATCGGCTTAGGAGTTCATTTTGCGTGTATGATTGAAATACTTCTCGTTTCGCCTGCAACCGCCACCACCACCCGCAGCAGCATTATAATCATCTCCCCACCACCACCACCACAACTACTACTACTACTACTACTACTACTACTACTTCCACTTCCACTACACATATGGAAGCTCAAAGGGGAAAAAATTACATGCATTATTCTTTTCGTTTCATTTCATTCTTGCTTTTTTCTTTTTTATCTTTACAAATCGTTCGTACAAGATCAATAATTATTATTGTAAGAAATCATTAATTTCATTATTATCGTCATCATTGGATGCAGCGTGCGTGCGGAGTGCGTGTGCGTGTGCGTGAGTGAACGAGCACGCACACACACACACGCATAACGGATACACACACGTATGTATACATATGTGTGTGTGTGTGTGGAGAGAGAGAGGGGGGAGGGAGAAGAGAGAAATATGGAAACTGACAGAAAGACAGACAGATAGATAGATAGATAGATAGATAGACACATAGATAGATAGAGAGATAGATGATAGACAGATAGATAGATAGATAGATAGACAGATAGATAGATAGAGACAGACAGATAGATAGATAGATAGATAGACAGATAGATAGATAGATAGACAGATAGATAGATAGATAGATAGATAGATTGACAGAAAACTGACAGACATAAAATACTGATATATGAAATATATATATA
>NC_069008.1:2430564-2431492 GCF_001194135.2 Octopus bimaculoides
TATATATATATATATACACACATACATATATTGATAGACAGACAAACCGACTGATAGATAGACAGATACATACATACATACATAGACACGCACAGACAGCAAGAAAGATAGACAGATAGCTATATAGGTGGATATGTTGATAGATAGAGAGAGAGAAAGAGATAGAGAGAAAGAGAGAGATAGAGATAGAGAGAGAGAGAGAGAGAAAGAGAGAGAGAGATAGAGAGAAAGAGAGAGAGAGCGAGAGAGAGAGAGAGAGAAAGAGAATGAGAGAGATGCAGATATACATCCATCTAAGCTTCCGTATGTCTCGTGAGATGAGCCCTACATACCTGATCGTTCCATTTTAGATATGTATGTGCATACACACACACACACTCTTACACACATACATACATACTTACACACGCACACACATTCATACATGCATACATACATACATACATGCACGTATGTATTGAACGGAAAACAAGTACACACGCACTCGTTACGCATATATATCCGTTAGCATATTTATCCGTGGTGGAAAAGCAATAGGCGGTTACAGATCTCGATCGGTGAAAGGAACCACAGTAGGGCTCACAAAGCGGGGCCGAAACAAAGCACCGCAAGATAACACACACATTGCTCTTACAGATCCACCAAAATCCACAATCCTGCAAGTACTATTTTATTCGAGCATCCCTGGAGGGATCGAAGCCAAAGGTGATTTTTGTGAGATTTGAACACTCAAACGCAGAGTCAGAAATATGTCGCAACATACTGTGTCCAGACCCTTTTAACGAGTCGGCAAACCTACTGTCATCACATACGTAAATGCATTCACACATACACATATCTATCTATCTATCTATCTATCTATCTATCTATCTATCTATCTATCTATCTATCTATCTTATTCTCTCTCTCTCTCTCTGATATATATATA
>NC_069008.1:2431712-2432261 GCF_001194135.2 Octopus bimaculoides
TATATATATATATATATAACTGTATTGACAATTATCTATCTGTCTAAATAGATAGATAGATAGATAGATAATACATACATACATGCGTGCGTGCAGAAATTCATACGTGCATAGATTCATACATACATACATTATATTTGGGAGCATGGATAATATAATAGAAAAATAGTTATAATATATAATAGATATTATAGAGAAAGAGAGATGGAGAGAGAAGAGTCCATCCGAATAATTTTACCTCTGCTGATGTGAAAAGTCGATTGGTAAAGGTGCGAAATATTATAATACCTTTCATACGTGTGTCTGTGCGTGTGTGCATATATATGTATACATATATATGTGCAATATATATATATATACACATAGCCTATATATACGAATACATAAACACACACGCGCGCGCATATGTTAATTTTTACAAGGTTAAAAGTGACTTCGAAGTTTCGTTTTGCACACCGTCATTTGACCGAGACCTCGAAGTTACTATCAACGCTTTCTTATTAAAAATCAATATATATATATATATATATATACATACTAAATATCAAT
>NC_069008.1:2434271-2435641 GCF_001194135.2 Octopus bimaculoides
ATAGCAGCCAAATCTTCCTCATATTGCATCCTACTATCTTGTGCATGAGCCAAGGATGGAGACCTCTATATGGTAACGAGACATGCAAGAAATAGCAGCCAAATCTCCCTCGAATCATACCCTAGTCTCGTGTATGTATAACTTGTATGAGCCAAGGAAGATCTCTATATGGTGGCGACACATGCAAGAAACAGTAGCCAAATTCTCCTCATATTGCGTCCTACAGTCTGTAAATGTATGTGAATGACACGATGAAGAGAGCTCAACGTAATCTACCGTCTTACGTATGTAGCCGACGAGGAAACCATCGATATGGTAGTGAGACGTGCAAGAAATAGCAGCCAAATTTCTCTCAAATGCACCCTACGGTCTTATGTATGTATGTATGAACCAATGAGAGAGACGTCTACATGATTGCTAGATCTCGTTGAAATAGCAGCCAGATCTTCCTCAAATGGCATCCTATGCTTTTATGTACGTACAAAAGCATTTGCACGGTAGCACGACACGCAAGAAATAGCAGTCAAATCTTACTCAAATTGCACCTTGCTGTTTTATGTCTCTGTATGTGAACACAACTGTGACTTCTATATGGTTGATAGACCTCGTAGAAATAGCAGCGAGATCTCCCTCAAATTGCATCATATGCCTTATGTATATGTGTATATATATATATGTGTGTGTGTGCTTGAGAGAGAGAGAGATGAGAGAGAAAGAGAGAGACCGAAAGAGATCTCTACAACACCTGGTAGAAATAGCAGCTAGACGTCCTTCAAAAAAAAAAAAAGAAAAAGAAAAAGAAGACGGGATCGTCCACAGTTGGAAATCACTTCGTTTCTTGTTCTGCTTGACCGGGTCTGACCTAGGGTTAAATAACACCCGCAACTACCACCGCCACCACCACCACCACTACTACTACTACTACTACTACGATAACACACCATTGTCAGCATCATTGCTGTATATTACACACCTCGTGGTTATTAGATTTGCTAAAAATAGCAGCAAAATTTCCCTCAAACCATGCTTTTGCATTCTTGTTTCTTTTTCTCTTTCTTTGTTTTTTTTTGTTTTTATTTTTCCTTTCTTAAGAAGCACACATAAATACCGTACTCCTAGATACACAGTGGCTTCGAATGAAAGACCCTTGTGGCAAGCTGTGGAATGGTTTTGGTTTATAATAGAACCTGCTCGACCAGAATTGGCCCAGGGCTAAACTGCAACAGCAGCAGCAGCAACATACCGCCGCTAGCAACGTCGACCGGCGGCTAAAAATCGCAAGCAAATCTCACTCAAATCAAATAACACCTTAATGTCTTTTAAAACGGAAGGACACATTGGATAACGTAGTCCTAGATATACTATGCCCA
>NC_069008.1:2438919-2439775 GCF_001194135.2 Octopus bimaculoides
ATATATATATATATATATATATAATATAATATATATATAATATAATATATATAATATAATATATATATATATAATATAATATATATATATATATATATATATATATATATAATATAATATAATATAATATATATATATATACATATATATATACATATATGTGTGTATGTGTGCGTGTGTGAGTGTGTGTGTGTACTAATACATATCTTACCTCCTACCCTTCCCTTTCTGTTTGACTATTTGTCTTGTTTCAGTATCTTTAATATTTCTCATAATTTATGCAGTTGGGTTGTATATATACATATAACACACACACGCACACACATACATGCAGACAAATAAGTACATAACTAGGGACACACACACACACACACACAGAGTTTAGCTTAGCCGTCACTCACAAGTGAGTATATTCTGTTTGCTTATATCACGCTTTCACTAATCCTTCCAAACGCATCTGTAGGTTGAAAAGCACTCTCTTGGCACCCCAAGAACATTATGCATTCAGAAAATGATGATGGGAAAGAGAGAAAAATCTACCTGCAATGTTGGCTGACAAGAAATTCCAGCCAAAAAAAAAGACTGGAACGGCATAAAAGGATGTACCTTGTTCAAGGACATAGTGTACCGCCCTATCTGGATATCAAACTCATGACGTTATGATCATAAGCCCAACGCTCTAACCTGTAGACCAAGTGCCTTTGCATATATGCATCTGTAGGTAGCTGAATTGACATATTTTTTTCAAGCATCCAACACCTGTAATTATATAACTGATGAAAATTTAACTTGGCCATCGAACCTCCCAGAAAACGTTGCCAAAACTCCCTCCTGGTAGAAATAGCTATATGCATAT
>NC_069008.1:2440729-2441675 GCF_001194135.2 Octopus bimaculoides
TATATGTACATATATAAACAGATATATAGATAGACCATATTATGTATATACATATTTATTATATATATGTGTGTGTGTGTGTGTGTGTGTGTATGTATATACAATATCAATGATATAATTCCATCATATATGGAATGAAGTGGGGGTGCAGTTACATATATATATATATATATATATATATATATATATATATACTTAGTATAGCCCCAAGGTCACCAAGTGTGCATTGCTGACTCTAATTATATACACACACACTCACACCTGTTTATACACATTCCTAACTGTTCATATACCCATTGCTTATACACACCTGTGTGTCTAAATATATACTCATACAACAGTCTATGTTTACACATGAAGCTGTTTATATACTCACTGCTAAATATAGGTACTTATACATACCTGTCTATATATACCTTAGTAATTATATTTTCACACACACACACCTGTAATTATATATATATCATCATCATTTAACTTCTGTTTTTCCATGCTGGCATGGGCTGGATGGTTTGACAGGTGCTGACCAGGTGAAGAGCTATTCAGGCTTCTACGGCAGGATGCCCTTCCTAATGCCAACCACTTAACAGAGCATGCTGGGTACTTTTAATCAGTATTGGCACAGATCCTGCTTATGTGGTACTAACACCTATGTACCTACAAGATTAGGAATGCTCAGCTAGAAAGGGTTGCAAGGGACGAGCCTGTATGCAAGAGCATTATATGTTATATATATATATAATATTAGGGACAAAATCCAAAATTACAGGTAAAAACTCA
Organism: Octopus bimaculoides; assembly: GCF_001194135.2. Classification (NCBI taxonomy): domain Eukaryota; kingdom Metazoa; phylum Mollusca; class Cephalopoda; order Octopoda; family Octopodidae; genus Octopus; species Octopus bimaculoides. Next base: position 2,441,510 of record NC_069008.1, read on the forward strand.
ATTAAAATCAATTTATAAAAAATTAAAATTAAATTTTTGAATAAAATTTATTTTCGATAATTTCAATTGATTTTAATCGATTTAAATTTCCTTTCTATTTGAAAATTAGTTATGAAACACGTGTAATCTTTTTATTATATTTATCTTATGATATTTACTTTACTAC
>NC_069008.1:2442668-2443480 GCF_001194135.2 Octopus bimaculoides
GAGAGAGAGAGAGAGAGAGAGAGAGAGAGAGAGAGAGAGAGAGAGATATCTATATATATATTTATATATATATATGTATGTATACACACACACATGTTTAAGGACAGCTGTGTGAAGAAGTGTCACACCCGAACAGTGGGGTAACCTGTAGAAAAGATAGACCCAGGAAGACCTGCGATGAAGTGGTGAAGCATGACCTTTGAAAGTTGGGCCTCACAGAGACAATGACAAGCGACCGAGATCTTTGGAGATTTGCTGTGCTTGAGAAGACCCGACAAGCCAAGTGAGATCGTAACCATTGCCTATGCCAGTGTTGCCCATTTAAGAACACCCTTCAGTCATCGAGTAATATGTTGTGCTTGAGAAGACCTGTTGAGTCAAGTGAAATCATTGTCGTGGCACATTGTTCTGCCAGCACTGCCACACTGACACCTGTGCCAGTGGCATGCAAAAAACACCATTCAAGCGTGGTTGATTTCAGTGCCACTGGACAGGCTCCTGTGCTGGTGGCACATAAAATGAACCATTTGAGTGTGGTTGATACTAGTGTCACCTGACTGGCTCCCGTGCCGGTGGAACATAAAAAGCACCCACTACACTCTCGGGAGTGGTTGGCATTAGGAAGGGCATCCAGCTGTAGAAACCTTGCCAGATCAGACTGGAGCTTGGTGCAGCCTCCTGGTTTATCAGTCGTCAGTCAAACCGTCCAACCCATGCCAGCATGGAAAGCGGACGTTAAACGATGATGGTGATGATGACACATACACACAAACACACACATGTATACATACCAGAAGCTATATCAACACACC
>NC_069008.1:2444127-2446492 GCF_001194135.2 Octopus bimaculoides
CCCAGACCAGGCGTTGTGAGTGTTTATTGAGCGAAAACACCTAAAGCTCCACGAGGCTCCGGCAGGGGATGGTGGCGAACCCTGCTGTACTCTTCCACCACAACTTTCTCTCACTCTTACTTCCTGTTTCTGTTGTGCCTGTAATTCAAATGGTCAGCCTTGTCAAACTCTGTGTCACGCTGAATATCCCCAAGAACTACGTTAAGGGTACACGTGTCTGTGGAGTGCTCAGCCACTTGCATGTTAATTTCACGAGCAGGCTGTTCCGTTGATCGGATCAACTGGAACCCTCGACGTTGTAAGCGACGGAGTGCCAACAAGCAACATGCTGTCATCAGCTGGCTAATTTGAACCAAAAACTGAAAGAATTGAGGTCAGAGGTTGCCAATAGGAAAGGGGTAGTGTTCCAATGCCTGACCACATATATCTTTGGCTACCCGAACAAAGTGACATGAACTTGGCTGATAACTCCTAAGTGTCGGTTTCCTGGTTTCATGGTGTGTATATCCTCCACCTGGATGGGACGACAGTCCTTTGCAGGATTATTTATTTTTGCCAGCTGAGTGGACTAAAACAATGTGTGCTCAAGAACACAATGCATAGTCCAGTCCAGGAATCGAAACCAGAATCTTATGATCATGAGCCGAACAGCTTAACAACTAAGCCATGCACCTCCACAAAAGTAAAGTTCCTTCCCAAGTCATGGACTCAAAGGGTTGGTTCCCTGGTTTCCAAAGCGTATATATTCCCCACCCTGCTGGACGGGACAGCAGTCCATCTTAGGGTTACTCGTTTTTGCCAGCTGAGTGGACTGGAGCAATGTGAAGTGAAGTGTTTTACTCAAGAACACAACGCATTGCTTGATCCAGGAATTGAAACCACAATCTTACAATCATGAGTCCAACACCCTAACCACTGAGCCACATGCCTCAAAAAAGTTATCTCCTCGAATCGTACTGACTCGTAAGGGCTGGTTTCATGGCATAGGATGTGCCAGGAAACAAACACAGACACAAAGACACACACACAGATATATTTACATATACGATGGGCTTCTTTCAGTTTCCATCTGCCAAATTCACTCACAAGGCTTTGGTCGGTCTGAGGCTATAGCAGAAGACATTTGCCCAAAGTTCCACACAGTGGGACTGAACCCAGAACCACGTGGTTGGGAAGCAAGCTTCTTACCACACAGCCAGTCCTGTGTCCATAAGAAAATAGTTAAAATATTGTCTGTTTTGTAGAAGTTTAACCAGTTTATTGCAGATCAATTTTAACAACAAAACCTTATATGGACCTTTAAGAGCTATATGGACCCTTAAGAGCCACGTGGAGCCCTAAGAGCCATATGAACCCTTGTTGAGAACCACTGATTTGATACAAGCATCTCAAAGATTTTGATCTTACATTGAGGCAGTCATTGAAGTGGATGGTGGGTTCATAGAATGATCTCTGATAAAAAAATGTTTATTGAGAACATAAGGTCAGATTTCTATATCATCAACATCATATATACCCGTTTATCCATTTTCCATGCTGGCACGAATTGGATGATTTGACAGAATCAGGTGAGGCTGCAAGGCCATCAGCTTTGGAATAGTTTCCATGTCCACATGTCCTTCTCGACACCAACCACCTACAAGGTGCACTGTGTGGGTTTTCCCTGTTTTTTGTGCCACCAGCACCAGCAAGGTCACCAAATTAACTTGCGCGACATGAAAAGAATGAGAAGAGGGGGAAAAGCCCCCTCAATTAAATCGCTGGGGAGGGTGTATTTTTGAGACAGCCAGGAGTTGTGTTTGTATGCCAAGTACTGAGAGGCTAAAGTATGATAGAGGGAAAAGCAGACAAGCTCGTGGATCTTACTATAAGGGATTTACAAGGCTACGCTGTAAAAACCTCACTTCAGGCATGAATGACCATGGGATCACACCTAGAAAGTTCCCCTCTGAAACACAAGTCTGAGCAAGACTGCATACCAGTCTCCTCTCTCCACACCATAGATGTTATCCAATGGGAAGGTAAAGGCTGATACAGTTTGGCACCAGTGACGCCGCAAATCATTTCTACAGCTGAGTGAATATGAAGCAATATGAAATAAAGTGTTTTGCTCAAGAACACAACACGCAGCCTGGTCCGGGAATTGAACTCACTACCTCATGATTGTGAGCCCAACACTCTAATCACTGAGCCATGGACCTTCTGTTATATACGTGTAAATATATATATATATGTGTGTGTGTGTGCGTGTGTATATATATGTGCAAGTGTCTTCTGCTATAGCCCCGGGCCGACTGAAGCTTTGTGATTGAATTTGGTAGGCAGAAGTTACTGGCGTGTGTGTATATGTGCTTGTGCCTCTCAG
>NC_069008.1:2447935-2452382 GCF_001194135.2 Octopus bimaculoides
TTCTGTGTGTATCAAAAATATCGCTATCAATCTGGAGTAATAATTTGTAGTTTTGAAATCAGTAGTTCTTTGACTGCTATTTCTGAATTCTCAGTATGTTGGAGAAGCAGGTTACTGTCAATCCCTATATATTTATGATTACATATATATATATATAGTTAGACAGATAGATAGATAGATAGATGGATGGATGGATGGATGGATGGATACATACATGGGCCACACACATGCATACACACTACTACCACCACCACTACTACTCGTACTTTGACTACATTTCATTGCTACAGCACCATGCTGCACTGCATATTACGACTGCACTGCTGGATACCTCATCACATAACTAATATTCTTGCTTATCCCTTACACAAAACCACATCATGGGAGCTTCTTGCGCCTATGGTACACACTTCAAAAACGAGGGACGGAAAATGCAGCGATCAAATGGTTTTGATCCGAGGTTTGCTGGAATCAGGGGCTGACTGACCCTTAGAAGAAAGGGGGTCGAAAGGGCAGGACAAAGAAACAAAAACAACACACTGAGTTATTACATACTGTGTTAACAGCATGTTAGACCAGCACAACTCTAAACCATGCTGCTAGAAATAGCAGCCAAATCTTCCTCAAATCACACTTTGGTAAAGTATGGATGTAAAAGTGTAAAATTATCTCTGAATCAAAGAGAGACTTCTACATGGTCGCTACATCTGGTAGAATTAGCAGCCAAATGTCCCTCAAATCACCTGCTACTGTCTTATCTATCTATCTATCTATCTATATGTATATATGTGTATATATGTGTGTGTGAGAGTGTGGTGTGTGTGTATATATGTGTGTGTGAGAGTGTGGTATGTGTGTATATATGTGTGTGTGTGTATGTATGTATGTATGGGCCAATGAGGAAGACCTCTACATCAAAGCTAGGGCTGAGAAATAACAGTCAAATCTCCCTCAAATGAAACAGTAGTGTCTTATATGTGTGTGTGTGTTTGTGTGTGTGTGTATGAGCCAACAATGGAGACCATTACATGTTTATTAGACCTAGTAGAAATAGCAGTTGGATATCTCTCAAATCACAAACTACTGTCTTGCTTATGTATGTATGTATGTGTGTGTGTGCGTGTGAAAGCTCTACATGGTTGCTAGATCTGCTAGAAATAGCAGTCAAATGCTTCTCAAATTACACCCTTACTATCTTACACACACCACAAACACACAAATACACGTATCTTTTACTTGTTTCAGTCATTTGACTGCAGCCATGCTGGGGCACTTCGTTAGTGTATGTGTGTGTGCAGAATAGATAGATAGACAGACAGACGGACGGATGGACAGATAGATAGATATAGATAGATAGACAGACAGATAGATAGGTGGACAGAAAGACACAAATAGATAGATAAATAATAGATAGATAGATAGATAGATAGATAGATAGACACAGATAGATAAATAATAGATGGACAGATGGATGGATAGATAGATAGATAATTAGATAGATAGATAGATAGATAGATAATAAATAGATAGATAGATAGATAGATAGATAGATAATAAATAGATGGATAGATAGATAGATGGGACAATGAGGAGACTCCTAAGTGGTAGCTAAAACTGAGAAATAACAGTTAAATTTCCATCAAATCAAACCATACTGTTTCTATCTGATATACATATGCATGTGTGTGTGTGTGTGTGTGTGTGTGTGTGTGTCTGCGCGCGTATGGGTCAATGAGGGAGGCCACTGCAAGGTAGCCAGAGCTGATGGAAATAATAGCCAAATCCCCTTCAAATCACACCTCTGTTGTACAGCATGTGTGTGTGTGTGTGTGTGTGTGTGTGTGTGTACAATTGAGACATCTTCATGGTAGCTTGATCTGGCGGAAATAGCATTTGGTGTCTCCCTCAAATCATACATTGATGCTTTTAAAACAAGTGCTGTGTTAGATAATGTGGTTCTGGTCTCTTTGAACATAGGTGGAAAAAAAACACAACAGGATGGTCAAGGCTGGAAAGTCTTTGATCAAAGTTCTGCTCAATCGGTGCTGACCTGGCACTAAACACAAACAACAAACAACATGGAGAGATACAGCAGACACTGTAGATAGACTAAGATGGGAGAGCCATGGTTGGGAAGCCTTTGTTCATAAGTTTGCCTGATGAGGACTGACCTGTGGCTAAATAACAAGGAATGATGTTGCATTAGATTATATAGTCCTAGGTACGCTTTGTCTGAATAAAAAGACGGGATGGCCATGATTGGAATGACTTTACTCATAAAGTCTGTTATTTCTGGACTGACCTAGGGTTCAACAACATCATCATCATCAGCAATTGCCACAACGACAGTCTCGTCAGTATCCCTACAGTGCCACAATACTACTTGCACTAGTTCGCCACTCCAGCCATGACTACCATCAAAGACAGTAATAATATCCATTACTCACCAATACTGTAAGTCTACCTTCTACAGCAGCAGATACACCAGAAATGACTGACAGCATACACTGCCTCACTTTCGTCTACTCATCCTCCTCCCCCCCCCTCTTTATACCTTCTTTCTTTCTTTTTTTTTCCCTCCTCACTCTCTTACTGCTACTCAGTCGGTTCCCCTCCCATTTCCTCGTCGTCGTCGTCGTCCCCCTCTTCCTCCTCCTCCTCCTATGGTTCTACCTCTTCTTCTTCTGCCTCCTCCTCCTATGGTTCTACCTCTTCCTCGTCCTCCTCCTCCCCTTCCCCCTCCTCCATATCTACCATTGCTACTCACCATTCGGTCGGCATCGACTCAGACGTCCCATCTGCTAGAAACAGCAGCCAAAATTACCTTCAATTACCCCGAAACTGTCTTCTGTACGAATATGTCACGAATGAACCAAAAAGGAAGACCACCACACGATACTTAGACCTAGCAGAAATAGCCACCAAATCGCCCTCAAATTACACCGAGCGGTCTTATGTATCTACGAACCCAAAACGAAGACCACTACATGGTCGTAGATCTTGTGGAAATAGCTGCCAAATTTCTCTCAAATTACACCAGCTTGTCTTTGATGCGATTATATGTATGAGCCAATAGGGGAAACCTTCATATGGCTGCTAGACGGAGCAGAAATAGCAGCCAAATCTCCCTCAAATCACTTCCTATTCTCTTATGTATGAACCAACGAGAGTAACGTCTCGTCGCTAGTTCTGTTAGAAATCTCAGCCAAACGTCCCTCAAATCTTGTTCATGAGCTAACGGGATAAACCGCTGTATGGTACCCAGACCAGGTAGACATAGCTGACAAATATCCCTCAAACCACACGCTTTTGTCTTACAGAAAAAAAGTCAGATATTGCGCACACGATATTTACTATCCCAGAATCATACAAAAGAGCAAGGTGAAGATGCTCTCAACTGGAGTATCTCGTGCCTTCGATCATTCGCTTTCTCACTCATAGCAGCCGACCTGGGGCTAAACAACAACAGCCTCCCTCGCCTCCCCCTATCACTCACTTGCCTTATCCCTCTGGTTCCTCCCCTTCTTACTCAGTCTCTCTTTCTACCTCTACCTACCATTCACTAAGGTTCATCGACCACCACTTCCTCCCGCTTCCTCTCACTTACACTCAGTCAGACTGCTCTCCCTCCTTACCCTCGCTTCACTGCTTCGCTCCTAACGAATACCAGCACCCACCATCTATCCATCCATCCCAGCGTCCCTCACTCCTCTGACTGCTACTTCCACGTCCCCCTCCCCTTTTCTAATCTACTTTCACTTTTACTATTAGTCTCTTGTTTCGTGTTTAACCCTAACTCTTTTTCCTTTCATCCTTTCGGGGTCGATAAATTAAGTACCAGTTGCGTACTGGGGTTGATGTAATCGGCTTAATACATTTATCTGTCCTTGTTTGTCTCCTTGTGGGCAGTAAAGACATTATTATTACTAGTACCACTCTATGACTTCATCGATTACCCCCTCCCTCATCAGTTTCCGCTCTTTCTCTCTCTTCTCTTCTCTCCCTCTATTTATCTATCTCCCTCTCGCTAATAATGATATCTCATTGTCTTCCGCCTTCACTCTCTCTCTCTACTACCCCCTCTCTCTCTCTCTCTCCCTCTCTCTCCCTCCCTCTCTCTTTTACTTTCTGTCTATCTCTCCGCACTCGCACACATACACACATTTCTTTGTGGACATATGTGTGTGTGTGTGTATAGCACTGCTACTACACTGCTTATTGATGTTTCCTCGATTTTTACTACTATTACCACCACCACCACTACCACTACTACTACTATTACCACCACCACTAATACTACTACTACTACTACTACTACTTGTCCTGCTACTACTACTACTACTACTATTACCACCACCACTTCTACTACCACCACCACCACCACTACTACCCCCCCCCCACCACTAATACTACTACTACTACTACGACTACTACTACTACTACTACT
>NC_069008.1:2453239-2453734 GCF_001194135.2 Octopus bimaculoides
TACTACTACTACTACTACTACTACTACTACTACGACTACTACTACTACTACTACTACTACTACTACTACTACTACTACGACTACTACTACTACTACTACTACTACTACTACTACTACTACTACTGCTGCTGCTGCGCCTGCTACTACTACTACTATTGTACTACCATTACCACCACTACTACTAACATCATCACCACTACTGCTGCTGCTGCTACTACTATTACTACTACTGCTATTACTACAGCTATTCTACTACTACTACCACCACCACCACCACCGCCACCACCACCACTACTTCTACCACCACTAACAACAACACTACTACTAACACAACCACAACCACTGCTTGTACTGCTGTATCTACCACCATGACCATCCTTACTGTTGTAGTCTTTCCTGTTTCTTGCCTCATTACACAGAATTGCTAATTACTCTTCCATGGGCTTTTCCTCCGACCGACCGACCGACCATCCGGCCGTCCACCCAAGCCCACCC
>NC_069008.1:2457271-2460158 GCF_001194135.2 Octopus bimaculoides
CAGAGAGAGAGAGACAGACAGAGAGAGAGACAGACAGAGAGACAGACAGAGAGACAGACAGACAGAGAGAGAGAGACAGAGAGAGAGAGAGACAGACAGAGAGAGAGGGAGGGAAAGTGATAGAGAGAGAGAGAACGAGAGAGAGAGAGAAAGAAACAGAGACAGACAGACGACAGATAGAGGGGAGGGAGAGAGATAAAGAGAAAGAGAGTGAGGGTGAGGGAGAGAAAGAAACAAAGACACACAGGCAGAGAGAGGGGAGAGATAAATAGAGACAAAGAGAGATGGGGGGGAGAAAGAGAGAGGGAGGGAGGGGGAAAAGAGAAAGAAACAGAGACAGACAAACAAACAGACTGACAGGGGGGGGGAGAAAAAGAGAGGGAGGGAGAGAAAGAGAGAGAGAGAAAGATAGAGAGACAAATAGACAGACAGACAGATGGATAAATAGATAGAGGGGGTGAGTGATGATCATGGCAGGAACATCTTTGATCCAATCAGTGAAACAGCCTGTTGTGAAATTAACGTGCAAGTGGCTGAATACTCCACAGACATGTGTACCCTTAACATAGATCTCAGGGAGATTCGACACGACACACAGAATGTGACGAGTCTGGCCCCTTTGAATTCCAGGTACAACTCATTTTTTGCAAGCTGAGTGGCCTGGACCAATGTGGAATGAAGTGTCTTGCTCAAGGACACAAAAATTATGTTCTTCACTGAGAATTGAACTCAGGACCTTATGATCATGCTTAACCACTAAGTCACATGCTTTTACAAAAACTAGTATTCCATCAGTTATTACAACAAGGATTCCAGTTGATCCGATCAACAGAATAGCCTGCTCGTGAAATTAATATGCAAGTGGCTGAGCACTCCACAGACACGCGTACCCTTAATGTAGTTCTCAGGGAGATTCAGAATGTCACAAGGCTGGCCCTTTGAATTCCAACTATTAGCTAATTTGTCCCTAAGTTCTTATCTCAACGTAAAATTAACAAAGCAAATATCATTTATCTCCCCCTTGATCTCTGACGTCATCTGACAAACACCAACCAAGATGGCATGAATCAGCCAAGCTTTACCTGCTAGAAATAGCAACCCAAATGCTTTTAAATCAGATCCCAATGCTGGATGTTCAAGAACCAAATGACGAGCAGATTTTCAATCCCAGGATCATCCTGGTTCCAAAATATTATGATAAGTCTATGTAAAGCAAATATAGACCGAGATACAGCGGTCCCGGACAGACAGAAGTTTGTGTTTATTCATATAGATTGAATAAAAGAAAATTAAACTATTTTCTGTAGAAGTATAACCAATTTGTTGTTTGTGGGGAAAGTCATTCTCTTTTGGTGCCTTATAATTTAACACACTCACCTATAAAATTTCCAACAGAATATTCTTCAAAACACAAACTCACATAAAGAATCTTTCAAACCAAATCCAAAAACGAAATATAACCAATTTATTGCACGTAAGTTTTATCAACAAAACCTTATATGGTCCCTTACCAAGGGTCTAATGAACCCTAGTTGAGAACCACTGATCTAAACAACTAATCAAACAACAAAGGATGACACATTAGATAGTGTAGTCCTTGGTAAACTATGTTTGAATATAAAATATATAGGCACAGGTGCAGTTGTGTGGGAAGAAGTTAGTTTTCCAACCAGATGGTTCTGGGTTCAGTGCCACTATGTGGCCTCTTGGGAAAGTGCCTTCTACCCTAGTCTTGGGCCAACCTAAGCCTTGTGAGTGGATTTGATAAATGGAAACTGAAAGAAGCTCCAGGCCGATGCATCAGTTTATTTTTTGGTGCAGGCATGGCTGTGTGCTAAGGAGCTTGCTTCCCAAACACATGGTTTCAGGTTCAATCCCACTGCATGGCAACTTGGGCAAGTGTCTCCTGTTATAGCTTCAAGCCAACCAAAGTTTTGTGAGTGGGTTTGGTTGTCGGAAACTGAAAGAAGCCTGTCATATATATATATATATATATATATACGCGTCTGTGTGTGTGTATGTGCATGTGTGTATGTGCATGTGTGTGTATGTATGTGTGTATCTATGAATGTATGTATGTATTATGTATGTATGCATGTATGTATCTATCTATTTATCTATCTATGTGTATGCGTCTGTGTCTATATTTGTCTCTCTGCCAACACTTGACAACCGATGTTGGTGTGTTTATGTCCTCGTATCTTAAGTCCTAGAGTTGATTTCTTAGACTGGAACCTTTGAAGGTGGTGCTCCAGCATGGCTGCAGTCGAATGACAGAAACAAAAAAACAAAAGAGTGTGTGGGGGGGGGGTGCGCGTGTGTGTGTGCGTGCGTGTGTGTCTGTGTGTGCGTGTGTTGTGCTTGTCAAAGGCTGAGCTATAAAAATATCGTCTGGAATTTACACGTTAAGGGGAGGTAACTCACTAAAATAGACAACTCGAGTTTAACTTGGACATTGAAAAATCGAACATCGATAAAATCAGCACGAGATTAAGTGCTAAGGTCGATATAATTGACAGAAAAAAAACATCGAGAGTGGTCGATGACCTCTCACGGTCACAGTCCAATGGCTAAAACCAGTAAAAGAACGAAAATAATGAAGGGAATAAAGATGTCTAGACAGTATGACAGGCGGCCGGTGGTGCAAATATGCAAATGTAGGAACGGACAGTTATAAAAGGAGAAGGACAGAAGGGGAAAGAGAGATATGTGTAGAGAGAGGGAGATGACAAGATAGGAAGATAGTTTATACAGGGGAATAGGCAGAGCGGTAGAGAGAGGTGGAGTATATATACGGAATGAGAAGGAGGAGGTAGCAAGAAAAAGAGAGGAAGTAGACAAAAAATGCAGAGGCGGAGTAGACAGAACGAGAGAGAGGAATATATAT
>NC_069008.1:2460403-2462597 GCF_001194135.2 Octopus bimaculoides
ATATATATGTGTGTGTATATATATATATATATATATATATATAGAGAGAGAGAGAGAGAGAGATAGAGAGAGATAGATAGATAGAGAGATAGATAGATAGATAGATAGATACAGACAGATAGACAGATAGATAGATAGATAGATAGATAAATAGATAGATAGATAGATATAATATATAATATTTACGGAAAGAGAGGGGGGAAAGACTGTTTGAGAGAAAGGGTAAGATATACTGAATGAGGGAGAGTGAACGGGAAAAGAGATAGCATTTTAGAATGCGACCTATCTGGCCTTTTACACTTTAGCTTGCTGTCTAACCCAGTGCTCAGCAACCGGTGAGCCACGAGACGAGACTAGGTGTGCCGCAGTGTAACCTGAATATAATTTTCTCCAATATTTTTAGTTATGTTTTCAGTTCAGGTGTGCCGCCGAATTTTGAAAAGAATATAAGTGTACGGCAAGTGAAAAAAAAAAGGTTGCGGAACACTGATCTAACCCTAAACCTTAACCTCAAGACCTAAACCTTTAAACCCTAACCTTAATCCCTAACCCTAAACCCTTACCCTAAACACTAACATTAACTCTAATACTAATCTGAAACCTTAACCTTAACCCTAAATCCTAAACCCAAACACTAACCCTAATCCTAATCCAACACCCTAACATTAACCGTCAACCCTAAGCCCTAACTATAAACTTTAAACCCTAACACTAAGACCTGATCCTAATCTGCTACCCTAACCATAACCCCTGTGACCCTAACCATAACCCTTAACCTTAAATCCTAAACTCTAACCCTCACTTTAACCCTAAAAATCTGATCCGAACCCTAATCCTAATCCATAAATCCAAACTATACACCTAACACTAATCCTAACTCTGGTCACATTGTTTCACAGCGTCTACTACGGACGCTGTTATAGACTGTACACTAAAATAGCATTGAAATAGAGGTCTCCAAGTTGTCAGACAGGTGGCCACGGCAACGGGTAAAGAGAGAGAGGAAATGATTGGTGATGGAGAGAGATGGGAGACGGATCTATAGGCAGATGCACAGGTGAATGGAGAATGATTGGGAAAGAGACAGGTAGACAGAATGATAGATAGATAGATAGAGAGAGAGAGAGAGAGAGAGAGAGAGAGAGAGAGGTACAGGTAGACAGACAGATAAATAGATAGATAGATAGATAGATAGATAGATAGATAGATAGATAGACAGACAAATAGATAGATGGATGGATGGATGGACAGATGAAATGGTAGATAGAATGGTAGAAGACAGACAGACCGGCAGGCAGGCAGACAAACCGATAGATAGATAGATAGATTGTGTAATGGACAAATAGGTAGAGAGGTAATATAAATGTTTGCTGGAGAGGCATATAAACAAAAGGACAAAGGGACGAATAAACTAACAAAATAGATAGACGGGGTGACAAAAACAATAAGATAGACGGACAGAGAGAGAGAGAGAGAGAGAGAGAGAGAGAGAGAGAGAGAGAGAGAGAGTGACGGAGACAATAAGACAGGCAGACAGACATAGATAGAAGAGAGATCGACTGAGTGGCGGCCGGCTGAGAGACGGATCGACAAAGGCAATGAAACAGGTGAATAGAAAGTGAGAGACAGAAAGAAAAAGAGACCGACAGAGCAACAGAGATGATGAGAGAGAGAGAGAGAGAGAGAGAAGGAGACAGGAAGACAAGCAGACAGGTAGAGGACTGGCAACAACAGACAATTATAGATTAGATAGGTCGGAGGGGGGGGGGATAGAGAGCGGAGGAGACATAGACTATCAGACAGGCAAACAGTGTGTGTGTGCGAGAGAGTGAGACAGAGAGAAAGAGAGAGAGAGAGAGGGGGATGGTGAACGGAATCTGACAGGTGATTGGAGGAAAGGTCAGCGGAAATAGATCTAAGACAGACAGACAGACAGACAGACAAACTGAGAGAAAAATAATACCAAGACCGACCGACCGACCGACCGACCGACCGGCTGACCGACGGACAGAAAAACAGACAGACAGACAGACAGATAGATAGATAGATAGATAGATAGACAGACAGATAGGCATAGATAGATAGATAGAAACAGACAGATGGATAGATGGATAGATAGATAGATAGATAGATAGATGGATAGATAGATAGATAGATAGATACATTTCTTTTATTAGCCACACAGGGCTCAACA
>NC_069008.1:2463580-2466353 GCF_001194135.2 Octopus bimaculoides
GAAACAAGTAAAATAGTAAAAGAATTAAAAGAGAGAGAAACAAATAGAGTTACATAAAGCATATACAGAACGGGATTTCAATTTCCGCGTGCCAAATCCACTCACAAGGCTTTGGTCGGCTCGAAGCTATTGTAGGGGACACTTGTCCAATGTGTAACGCAGTGGGACTGAACTCGGAACCACGTGGTTTAGAAACAAGCTTCTTACCACACAGCCACGCCAAAGTCAGATATTCCGTCAATTTTCTGAACATGTCCAGAGAGTGACGAGAATTTTCTGATGGAATTTTTTTTTTTTTTTGTATCCGTATCATGAAATAGAGAAACTGCAAGGGTTACTTCCCTTACAATCTTGTGATCGGACTGAAGTTTGTCAATCGAATCAAAACCGATAGATACCCACCACCACCACCACCACCACCACCACAACAACACACACACATACCTACATGCAGACACACACACACATGCATGCACACACATGCATACACGCACACATACGCATGCAGGGACGCACGGACTCACGTACACGCATGTGCATGTCTAGATATGCAACTATATTCATGAGAATATATACATACACACACACACACACACACATACACACACACACACACATATATATATATATATATATATATATATATATATATATATATATATATATATATATATATATATGATGATGTATATATATATTGACTTTAAATAGAGCTCAAAACTGATCCATTGAAAATACTTTATAATATATATATATACAAAAACTCACCTGTGAGTATTTTGCTAAGATTGTTAACAGATACTATATTCTTTTGCCAAATTTTTAGTATAAAAAAAATATATTTAAACACACATATATGTATGTATGTATGTATGTATGTATGTATGTATGCATGCATGCATGTATGTATGTATGTATGTATGTAGGTAGGTATGTATGAATTTACGTGTCTTGGTGTCTGTGTTTGTCTCCCCACCCACATCACTCCCCGTCGCTTGACAACCAACGCTGGTGTGCTTACGTCCATGTAACTTAGCGGTTAAACAAAAGAGACCAATAGTATGTAAGTAGTAGGCGGTACTACTAAAGCAGAGCGGACCCGAACGCGCAGCCGCGCAGTCGCGCGTTCGCGCTAGCTAGTCTTGAGTGGTCGATCCTAACCCTAACCCTAACCCTAACCCTATCCCTAACCCTAACCCTATCCCCAACCCTAACCCTATCCCTAACCCGCGTGTGCAAATGAATACGTGTTTAGGGTTAGGGTTAGGATCGACCACTCACGACTAGCTAGCCCGGACGCGCGACTGCGCGGCTGCGCGGCTGCGCGTTCGGGTCCGCTCTGCTTTAGTAGTACCTAGTAGGCTTGCAAAGAATAAGTCCTAGGGTCGATTTCTTCGACAAAACCCCTTTTAAGGCGGTGCTCCAGTGTGGCCACAGTCGAATGACCGAACAAAGTGAAAGAATGAAAGAATGTCTGAAATGCTCTACAAATTCATAGTTGTCTCCCTTGTGTCAATTGAATCTACGTAATGAGTTTTTTTTAAAATTCTCATTTGCATCAAATTTTCTGTGCTCGGTCTAACGAATTTATTGTATTTAATCCAGGCATATCTTGTCTGAATATTTAACCTGTTTTATGACCAAATTGGCCAGATCCTGCCCCTCACAGCTACCTCGCAATGCTCGTCCTAAGAATAAACAGTCACACCATTGAAATATCGTAGCTGAGACGATGCATGATTAATTCAAATCGATGTTTGACAGAGTTGGCCAAATATTCTACCAGTTTTATGTCCAAACTAGCCAGATCTGGCCTCTTTCACTAACCCGGCTATGTCATTCTAAAAATTTCACTGGCATCTCGCCTTGCAGAGGTAATTGGTGAGGCTCGTGAGGGCACTTAGCTGTTCTTGCGCATCAGCCTCGCCATCGCCCGCGGCACTGCTGCAAGCGTGCTGGCGTGCCTCAATAGCCATTAGAGAGGTTTCCCAGTGACCCCAACTTTTCAATCCAAGGTCATAAATTGCTTTGTTTTTTTTTTTGTTTTTTTTTCTTATTTCTCTTCTTTCTTTTTTAAGTTTTTCAGTTGTGTTTTCTATTTTCATCATCATCATCATCGTTTAACGTCCGCTTTCCATGCTAGCATGGGTTGAACGATTTGACTGAGGACCGGTGATCCAGATGGCTACACCAAGCTCCAATCTGATCTGGCCATGTTTCTACAGCTGGATGCCCTTCCTAACGCCAACCACTCCGAGAGTGTAGTGGGTGCTTTTACGTGCCACCGGCACGAGGGCCAGTCAGGCGGTACTGGCGACGGCCATGCTCAAAATGGTGCCAGTGACACGTAAAAGCACCCACTACACTCTCAGAGTGGTTGGCGTTAGGAAGGGCATCCAGCTGTAGAAACTCTGCCAAATTTAGATTGGAGCCTGGTGGAGCCATCTGGTTCACCAGTCCTCAGTCAAATCGTCTAACCCATGCTAGCATGGAAAGCGGACGTTAAATGATGATGATGATGATGGACCCCTTTGATTGCTATTCTATTCTGGTGAACCCTATAGCTATTCGATGTTTGAAAACTAGTTTTATAGAAATTTCTCTCAAAATTCCTTTTGTGTTTTTCACACATTAAATATAACAAAGAATTTAGTAAAATAACTTAGTTATCATTAAGCTAGTGTTAGGAACATAAATTGTGACTAAGGTTTGGTGGAAGATTTTAATTCAAAACTTATGAAAACAAGACATTTCTACTGCAGAGCCAGAGGCA
>NC_069008.1:2466424-2468261 GCF_001194135.2 Octopus bimaculoides
CACATTAAATATAACAAAGAATTTAGTAAAATAACTTAGTTATCATTAAGCTAGTGTTAGGAACATAAATTGTGACTAAGGTTTGGTGGAAGATTTTAATTCAAAACTTATGAAAACAAGACATTTCTACTGCAGAGCCAGAGGCAGTTTCAGCCAAGTTGGTGTCAAAAGGGTTAACTTGTGTAGGTTGAAGAATGTAAACTGCTAGAGAAAGAAACCTAAATGTTTCTTGCAATACATACCACTACATACATCTAAAGCAGGGGTTCTCAACCACATTTTACCTATGGCTCCTTTGATTACTATATTTTTTTTTTCTGGTACAACCCCAAAGCCATTTGATATATAAAAATTAGTTTTATAGAAGCTTCTTTCAAAATTCCTCTTGTGTTTTTCACACGTTACCTTGTATAGACATTATTTACATTTGACGGATATTTGTCATCTTGTGTCTCCAGCCTTCATCAGGTGTCTTGGAGAAATTTCGAACCTAGGTTCTCATTCCTCAGGTATTATTCAGTATTGTTGTTGTTGTTATTATTATTAATGAGTGAGAGAGCAGTGCATGCCATCAAAGTGACACTGGGGTACAAATATACGAAGCCCATTATACCCATCATGACTATCTGTTTGATAAGGGTAGACCAGGCACATGCATCACAACCACATGTGTGCAACATGGTGATCTTATATCAAGATAAACGGTGCATGACCTCGCAGGTGGGGCCTAGTTAGAATTTATTTCAGGTTGAGTAGCCCATCCCACTCAGAAGGTCCCTGAATAAGGTTTGTTTAAGGATGTTGAGCAAAACACCCCTGTTTCCAAAGGTGAATTATTCAAACCCCAAAGAATTCCTCTCAACACATGGCTATGATGCTCCCCCACTACTTCTGCTCATAATCAGAGATGCACATATCATCAGCCACCAAGGGACATGCTCAACTGGTTAAGGTCAAACAACTGACAAGCAAACCTGAGCAGAATATTTGCTGTAGGCCATCTTTTATACCAAGACAAAACAATGAACATGATAACACTTCCAATCAATTAAGATCAGAAGCCATGAGAGCCACTGTCTGATACTGCATCCATTATTATTATTATTATTATTATTATTATTATTATTATTATTATATTTTAAAAAAAGGATTGATGTAACTCTTCACGAAGGTAAATAGTCAAGACTATTATTATTATTATTATTATTCAAGTCACTGCCTGAAATCGAACTCGGAATTTTGGGGTTAGTAGCCTGCGCTCTTAACCACTATGCCATATATATTCCCTTGTATAGGTTGAACTATGTGTGGGGGTCTAGCTTGACCCTACCTGAGATTTGAAACCAAATCCACTGGCTTGTTGTTTGTAAAAATGAGCGGGAAAAACCTCCACACTAAATGATTGATGAGGAAACACTCCACCCCTAGGACCTGTACTGGTCAAGGAAATGTCAGTCCTTTGTTTAAGGTTTGACATACAATACTGACCATAGCCTATATAACAGAGAGAATTTTCTATCTCTTCCTCTCATGTGTCAAGAGCTACACCGGCTCTTTTGTATCAGCCAGACCAAATGACAGAGGTATTAAAAGGCATCACTTCACGAGAGTTCCAGGACTGCTTCAAACAGTAGAAAATGTTGTTTGGACTGATGCATTGCTTCAAATGGAGAATAGTTTGAAGGCGATAAAAGTGTAAAATATGTAAGAAACTAAGTGAATAAAATAATATTGCAAAATTCCAGTTTCGTTTGGGTACCTCTTCATAAATATTCATATTCACATATATATTTCTATTATATATATTCATATATATATATATACATACATACATATA
>NC_069008.1:2470917-2473425 GCF_001194135.2 Octopus bimaculoides
GGATTATTTTTCCTGCTTTTTTATTTAATTTTCGAGAGCAGTCGGGTTCATTTTTAGTATTCTCCTTTGTGAAATCAGTCAAGTTTATTTCAGATATTCTCATTTTAAAAACCACCTCTGGCTAATCATTGAGAAGATGTTGATGTTGCATTGGCAGAGGTTTGCAATCTCTGAGTGCTCTTGTTATTATTACTATACTCTTTTACTCTTTTACTTGTTTTAGTTATTTGACTGCGGCCATGCTGGAGCACCGCCTTTTGATGAGCAAATCGACCCCTGGTCTTATTCTTTGTAAGCCTAGTACTTATTCTATCGGTCTCTTTTGCCAAACTGATAATTTACGGGGACGTAAACGCACCAGCATCGGTTGTCAAGTGATGTTGGGGGAACAAACACAGACACACAAACATATATACACACATACATATATATAGACATATATACAACGAGCTTCTTTCAGTTTCCATCTACCAAACCCACTCACAAGGCTTTGGTCAGTCCGAGGCTATAATAGAAGACATTTGCCCAAGGTGCTACGCAGTGGGAATGAACCTGGAACCATGTGGTTGGTAAGCAAGCTACTTACCACACAGCCACTCTTATATATAGATATCCCCAATGGTAGTTATAGTTGTTTGATAACATAACAGGTTAGATAGGATGATATCTATATTACAATATTACAATAACCAATAATATGTTGTGTATGTATAGTAATATTACGATCATGAAATTAGCATTAGCCTATCTCACGCTTTCATGCAGAACCCCTACGAACCTTTTGCGGAAACCTAGAGTTCCGGGAACCTAGGTTGAGAAACATTGGATTAGAGTGTTGGGCTCTAAGTGATTTTCAAAACAATGGAGAATTTAGTAAATTAGACAACCTTATAATTAATTAAGCTGGTATAAATTAACTTGAAATTCTGATGGAAGGTTTTAATTTAGATCTCTTTAACCCTTGCTATCATATTTTTCTTGAAATGCATTGCTTTTATTTCAATTAGTCTTGACACTAATGCAGAACTTTGTCCTTATTAAGCTGGCATTTGGAACATAATTAACATATTTTCATGGAAGAATGTTGTAATTTAGATCCCTTTAAAACAGGAAGATTGTTATATTAAGTGAGGGACAGTCACAGGCAAGTTGATAGCTAAAGGATTGAAGAGCAATTTAAATATGCCAAAGATAATTTTTATCAGTTAATATAAATACCAACTGTAGGCTGCAACAACAATACTCAACTACTGTCATTTTGTTGGGCTAATGTGGCCAGCACTGGATTAACTATTTAGCAAAATAAACAAATACTTAGGGTATTAAAGGAAGGAAGGGACACCACAGAAATGGTAAATGGTTTATGGCACAAAAGAAATCACTGTAACCCTTTTTTTACTGTATTTATTTTGAGATGCTCTGTGTTTTTTTCAATTAATTTTGAATATAACAAAGAATTTAGTAAAATAACTTTGTTATCATTAAGCTAGTGTTAGGAACATAAATTGTGACTAAGGTTTGGTGGATGTTTCTCTATTATATATTTTAACCCTCTTGTTACCATATT
This sequence comes from Octopus bimaculoides, assembly GCF_001194135.2. Lineage (NCBI taxonomy): Eukaryota > Metazoa > Mollusca > Cephalopoda > Octopoda > Octopodidae > Octopus > Octopus bimaculoides. The sequence goes on from NC_069008.1 coordinate 2,472,485, forward strand.
TCTGTTGAGGTGCTCTGTGTTTCTTTCAATTAATTTTAAATACAACAAAGAATTTAGTAAAATAACTTTGTTATCATTAAGCTAGTGTTAGGACATCAGAAGCAGTTGGACGGGTGAGGATTGAAAGAAATTTAGGCTATTATTTCTAACATATAGAGGGACCACACTGAGGTCTTTCTTGTTATCTGCTGATTATTTTTCTTCTTAACCTTTTTGTTACCATATTTCTGTTGAGGTGCTCTGTGTTTCTTTCAATTAATTTTGAATAGAACAAAGAATTTAGTAAGATAACTTAGTTATCATTAAACTAGTGTTAGGAACATAAATTGTGACTAAGGTTTGGTGGAAGATTTTAATTCAAAATTTATGAAAACAAGACATTTCTACTACAGAGCCACAGCTGGTTTCAGCTGGGTTGGTAACGAAAGGGTTAAACATGTGAAAATAATATTCAAAGTGGTTTATACAATCAGAAATATAATTTCAAAAAGTTCATGGTGTCATGGTGAGGATCTGATCAAAGACTTTGCAATTAAAAAAAAAAATATGAGAAAAATTTTCAAAGGAGTTTGCTTACCAACAACATGATTCCGGGTTCAGTCTCACTGCGTGGCACCTTGGGCAAGTGTCTTATACTATAGCCTCGGGCTGACCAAAGCCTTGTGAGTGGATTTGGTAGATGGAAACTGAAAGAAGCCTGTCGTATATACGTGTGTTTGTGTGTCTGTGTTTGTCCCCCCCCCCACCATCGCTTGACAACCGATGCTGGTGGGGTGTTTACGTCCCCGTAACTTAGCGGTTCGGCAAAAAGACACCGATAGAATATGTACTAGGCTTACAAAGAATAAGTCCTGGGGTCGATTTTCTCGAATAAAGAGAGTATATAAATAAAGTGGATTTTTACAAAAGTAAACATTATTTTCCATCTTGTTGTTAGTTTT
>NC_069008.1:2475027-2476318 GCF_001194135.2 Octopus bimaculoides
CTTGCTGGTTCATAGTGTTGATGGTGGTGGTGGTGGTGGTTGTGTTTATGAGGGTGGCAGTGGTGATGGTATTGATGGTGGTGTAATAATTCCTACCGTAGTGTTAGTAGCATAGTTGTGATGACGGGTGTAAAAACAGTAGAGTTGTAGTCATATCGGATGGGTGATACATTTAGTTGGTGTATAATAGCAACACATATGCTGATGGTTCAGTAACAGTGGTGGTATTGTGGTGGTGTTAGTGTTGTAGTGATGTTGTGGTGGTAGTAGAATTCTGGTAGCATTGCCTGTAGTTGTAATATGTTTGTATGTTTACAGTAATGTTTATATGCATTCGCTACAGGTTGCATAGTCTTGATATTTTGCACACTCCATCTGCCAACATTACAACTATTGCATAATTCCGAGCCCCCAGAAACAGCCGTTGGGCCTGAAATACTATGGTGTTGATAATGATGGATCCCCAATTTGCAATTGTGCTAGTGTGGACCTTTAGGGGTCATGTGGACCCTGGTTGAGTACCACTGCTCCACAAGGAGCTGGTCTGTTCCCAGCCTCACCGTCACCACTAGCATGAAGCTGACCGCTAACTCTGCTGGGTTTTGTAGTCTTGCAAAGCTAAATGGTGACCTTTGTAGAACAGGTGGCACAAAAACAAACAAAAAAAAATAAATAAAGCACCCGGTGACATGCTGTAAAATGGTTTGGCACTTGAAAGGACATCGAGCCATACAATACCATGCCAAAGCAGACACAGGAAGGATGATACAGTAAGTTTTTAGACTCATCAGACCCTGTCGAAATATCCATTCCAGTATAGAAACATCATCATCATCATCGTTTAACATCCGCTTTCCATGCTGGTATGGGCTGGATGGTTTGACCGAGGTCTGGGAAGCCAGGAAGCTGCACCAGGCTCCAATCTGATCTGGCAATGTTCCTACAGCTGGATGCCCTTCCTAACGCCAACCACTCCGAGAGTGTAGATGGGGGATTTTTACATGCCACCGGCACAAGAGCCAGTCTGGCGGGCCTGGCATCGATCACGTTCAGATGGTGCTTTTTACACGTGCCACCGATACGGGAACCAGTCAGGCGGACCTGGCAAGCATGGAAGTTTAATGATGATGATGATGGTGATGAAGGTGACGGTGGTGGTGGTGGGGGTGATGATGCTAATGATGAAGATGATGATAATGTGGAAGACGACGATGATGATGATGATGATGATGCTGATGGTGGTGGTGGTGGTGGTGGTGGTTGTAGTGGGGATGGTGATGGTGGTGGTGGT
>NC_069008.1:2476328-2479209 GCF_001194135.2 Octopus bimaculoides
ATGATGATGATGATGATGCTGATGGTGGTGGTGGTGGTGGTGGTGGTTGTAGTGGGGATGGTGATGGTGGTGGTGGTGGTGTGATGATTATGCCGATGATAATGATGATGATGATGAGGAGGATAATGATGATGACAATATGATGATGATGATGATGAGGAGGAGGAGGAGGAGGAGGAGGATAATGATGATGACAATATGATGATGATGACGACGATGATGATGATGATAATGAGGAGGAGGATGATGATGATGATGATGACAATATGATGATGATGACGATGATGATGATGACGATGATGATGATGACGATAATGATGATGATGATGATGATGAGGAGGAGGATGATGATGACAATATGATGATGATGACGATGATGATGATGATAATGAGGAGGAGGAGGAGGAGGATGATGACAATATGATGATGATGACGATGATGATGATGATAATGAGGAGGAGGAGGAGGAGGATGATGATGATGACGATATGATGACGATGATGATGATGATGATGACGATGATGATGATCTACAAGTGTACAAATCCCCTGCAAGTGTCCTTTTGTGAGGTACAGATGGATGGTACAGTGATTGCTCCCAGTAAATAAGGTTCACAGAGCGAAATTCAGAGAACGGTTTGCCATCAAGTGCAGAGAGGAAAATGATCTTGTGCAGCATCTGACCAACATCTGCTGAAGCTCATTTTCACCGATTCAGTTACGGGAATAAAACGGCTAAAGAAAACCTGTAGGTCTTACATGAAAAGACCTTATACAGTGTCAAGGTCACAGTGTATTGAGAAAAGACTCCTGCTTGTGAGGTATATATTCTGTTTCGGTTATGACTCGAGCAGTAGGAGAAACAGAATATATTTTGTCGGACTAACGATTATGGATTAAACGGCTTTTTTAAAAATTATTATTATTCACTCTCAAACTCGCGTTTGAATGCATTATTCTAAGTGGCCAGACATAGCTTCTTTGCGAACTTGTCAACCCCTCAAAAGCACACACTCTCATATATATAAGGGAAAGAACGATATATATATATATATATATATATATATAAATGTGTGCGTATATATATGTATGTGTGTGTGTATGTATCGTTTCCTGTCAATCTGAAGTGCCATCTTCTCTTTATATCCACACAATCGCATGACTTTTCTATTTTCTCACCCTCTGTCATTCGCATCTCACATCTCACTCACACTCCAACTCGTAACTACTGTCCACTCCTATCTTACACTATGTCAAACTTCTTATCACACTCTCTATATCATGTTTCCATTCTCTTCCCATCGCCCTCAACACACCCCTCTCTACCATACACTACGTCGCGCTCTCTTCACTCTCTATATGGCATTGTCTCTCATTCCGCATCCTCTTTCGATAGTCTCTTCTCTTTCCGCAACTCACGCTATACCGTCACACTCGGCAATCAGTTATAGATACCGTTCTCTTCAAACTCTCTCTAATATAACATAGTTATCATTCCTCACTCTCTCTCAATATTTACTACTCACACTATGACTCACACGGTAGCGCCCGTCTTACTATACATATACATATCCCGCTATAGGATGATGTTTCTCCCTCTAACACTTTCTTAAACAACATTCCCGTCACTCTCTCTATTCAGTCTATCAGCACTCCTCACACTGTATCTCACTTAGTAGCACCTCCCTCATTCTATATCTTGTATCTATGTCAAACCATTCTCTCTTTATCACATTGCTATTATTCCTACTTCTCCCTCACTCTGAATACCTAACACTACAGCTCACATAGTAGCACCTCCCTCACTCTTTCTATATATCTGTCACAACATTCTCTCTATATAAGATTGCAATCGTTTCTCTTTCTCTGTTAATCTAAACACCTCCCACTACACCTCACACGGTAGCACTTCCTTCCCTCTCTCTATTAATCAATGTCGCACCGATCTTTCTGTTTTTTTTTTTACTTGTTTCAGTCATTGGATTGCGGCCATGCTGGGGCACCGCTTCGAAGGGTCCAGTCGAACAAATCGACCCCAGTACTCATTCTAAAGCCCGACACTCATTCTATCGGCCTCTTTTACCAAACTGCTAAATTCCGGGGATGTTAACATGTTAACAAACCAACACCGGTTGTCAACCGTGATGGGAACACACACACACACACACGCACGCACACACACACGCACGCACACACACACATATACTAGCGCGCGACAAGCTTTCAGCTTCTGTCTACCTAATCCACTCACAAAGCTTTGGTCGGCCCAGGGCTATAGCAAAAGTCCCACTGCGTAGAAACTTGGGCCCTCGCAGTGTGGGACTGAACCTGAAACCGTGTGGTTTGTTGGGCACCAGGCATCTTTCCTCCTTTACTCTCACTGTCCACACCTCACACTACAGCTCACAAAATAACACCTCCCTCACTCTATACATTCTATGTCACGCCGTTATCGCTCCTCCTTCTCCGTCAATCTGAACGCCTCACACTACAGCCCACACAGTAGCACCTTCTTCATAATAGATATTTCTCTATATGCTATTCTCCCTTTAATGCCAAATTCCTCGTATGCTTCCCTCTCACATAAATTCTATTGCTACCATTCTATGTACGCAGCCAAAAAGCATTCGCTCAGCTAATCTTTAGTCTTACACCGCTTACCGTACATAGACAGGCGTGTCTCTCTCTCTATATATGTTATTATTATTATTATTATTATTATTATTATTATTATTATTATTATTATTATTATTATTTTATTTAGTGCTATCCTAAAGCCCTTAAGATGCTATCCGCTAACCCTCACTCTTTCTCTCATCAACTACTTTATTCCTAACCCTTTTACCCCATCGAGAGCACAATTCCACTCCAACAACGTCGAC
>NC_069008.1:2479287-2481172 GCF_001194135.2 Octopus bimaculoides
TATATATATATATATATATATATATATATATATATGTAACCTAACCTCTCTCTCTTTCGGGCACTCCCTAAACACACACACACACACACATATATATATATACATCACCCACTACTCTTAGTATACAATTTAACTCGCCTTTCTCTCTCATACTATGTACTTTACGTCTTTAGTTTCAAGTTCTTACATCGCACATAAATGTGTGTGTGTAATATTGTGGACTAATGGGTAACTGTCAATTAGTTTGCTGTGTTGAGTAAAGCATTGGCACGGTTTGGGCTGCCTGGTCTTATCTGTTTCCTTAATCGAATATATATATATATAGCAAAATTTTTTTAATTAAGGTACTCAGAAACCTGGATGTTTGTACATTTACAGATTTTTATTAATGTCACATATTAAATGAAGCGCTTTTCACCTAGTCGTGTAGGTTTTTCAAATTGTTTTGAGAAAAAACTTTATATATATATATATATATGTATGTATGTATAGTGTGGGATGCATGTACTTTTTATAGCTCCACTTCAACGGACGTCTATCATACAGCTTGTGACAATTCTCCACTCCTCACGTCATTCCCGTTAACACACGTAGACACACGCTGCTTCTCACCCCTTCCGTCTAGCTTAACTCCAGCGACGTCAACTCTCTCTCATAAACGCCAATTTCCACTCCTCACACTGCCCCTCTGAATAAACACGCACACAGACACACACATCCCCCACCTCTCTCTCTTTATGTCCCCCCCACCTCTTTTACGTCACCGACGTCAACTCTTGACGAACACCGTTAAACTCCACTACTCACTCTCCTTCAAACACCCGTACACCCTTGCTCTGGCTCTCTATAGATCTATATTAAACTTCAACCCTCTGTCCGCTACTCACACCACCCCCTTTGAATATACAATGCCTATCTATCTGTCTGTTTGTCTGTCTATGTCTATCTACCTATGCATAGCTCACCACTTCACGTCAATGACGTCGGCCTCCCCTCCTTACTTAACGAGCTTGTACTTCACTCCTCACACCACTCTCTATAACATGTAACCAACTCTCTTTTCCCCCCTCGTTCCTCTCTCTGTCTCTACTCCCTATAATTACACTTACACCCCCACCCCTTTCCTTATTTCTCTCTCAATCTATTTATTTATTTATTTATCTATCTATCTATCTATAGCTCACCTCATTACGTCAAGCGACGTCGACTTGCGAGCGAACCTCCGTCTGTCCTTACACCACACCTTATATTACACGGACACACACACACACACTTTCTCTCTTGTTCTTCCATTAAACTTCAACCCTCTCGCTTCAGTCTCCACTCGTCTCATTATTCCCTATAAATACACATCTTTCTCTTTCTAACTATCTGTCTATCGCTCACCTCTTTACGTCGAACGACGTCGGCCTGCCAGCAACCCCGTGTCTTCAGTCCCCACACCACTCCCTATACTATATATATATATATATATATATATATCCATACGCGCTCGCACAGATACACATATAAGCACATACAATTAGCTATGTCTGTCTCTCCTTCTCACTGTATTTCACCCTCTCTCTGTTGCTCTTTCGTTAAACTTCAATCTCTTCTCTGTTAGTCTCTTCTCCTCTCACCACTCCTCAATAAAGATACAGCTCTCCCCCTCCGTCCCTGTCTTTCTCTCTCTCTCCCTCCCTATCTGTCTGTCTGTCGCTCTCTGCTGCTCCTTCCATTAAATTTCTACCCTTCTCCGTCCACGCCTCACACCACTTCCTATAAAATATACTCACACTTCCTCCACTCTCTCTTTCTCTTTCTCTCTCTCTCTCTCTTTCACTCTCACTCAGTCTATCTATCTATCTATCTATCTAATTCTATTTATCCATCTGTCTGTCTC
>NC_069008.1:2483820-2484744 GCF_001194135.2 Octopus bimaculoides
TATGTCTGTGTTTGTCCCCCCCCCCACCATCGCTTGACAACCAATGCTGGTGTGTTTACGTCCCCGTAAACTGGCTGTTCGGCAAAAGAGTCCGATAGAATAAGTACTAGGCTTCCAAAGAATAAGTCCTGGGGTCGATCTGCTCGACTAAAGGTGGTGCTCCAGCATGGCCACAGTCAAAAGACTGAAACAAGTAAAAGAGTAAAAGAGTATGTATGTATATATATTATATATATATGTATATGTAAAATATACATACACATTCACATATGCCTGTTTTATAAATATGATATAGACTGTTATAGAAAATACATTGTAACTCCGGGTTTCATGCTTAATTTATTAATTTAGCGCTCATCAGGCAAAATATCCTTGCTCGACAGTTTCGGAAAAAATGAAAATAAACGACTTCCGGTTTTCTATTGGGACTCAGTCACAATGTATTTTCTCTAATGGATTATATATATCTTTATATAATGTGTATATCTATCTATCTATATATATATATATACATACACACATGTGTATCTAGTACCCCTTGTGGTCAACCTTATATCCATATATAGTAAATTTCTGTTCGATCATCTATATATGTATTTGTGCATGTTTACAGACGGAACAAATGAGCACTCAATAAGTAATGTAGAGCTTATTTCTATGAAGTAGTCAAAGATTCATGTCCTTACAACATCTATCTATATCTATATATCTCTATATCTATCTGTGTATATCTATCTATCTATCTATCTATCTATTCATCATCATCATCATCTGTGTGCGCGTGCCTACAGACATATTGACCTACACGTCTAGACAAAAAATATTGATATATAAAAGGGATGTACATACACAACTTCAAACGTGGTTACATACATATATGTTGGCTCTAACCAGGAAATACACTGGTACAAAAGTGTGTATATA
>NC_069008.1:2485312-2487237 GCF_001194135.2 Octopus bimaculoides
CGGTGTTCTTGGTCTTATAGTATTTATTTATATATTTATATCCTTTATAGTTTGTTATTAGTCTGCGTCCATGCTGGGGCACTGCCTTCAAGAATTTTAGTCGAAAAATATCGATCCCCGTACTGGTTTTCTTTTTAAGCGTGGCACTTGCTCTATCGGTGTCTTTTGCCGAACCGCTAAGTTATGAGGGATACACCAACTCAAGCGGTGGTGTGACACACATACACACGCACACACACACGACGGGCTTCTGTCAGTTTCCGTCTACCAAATCCACTCACAAGGCTTTGGTCGGCTCGAAGCCGTAGTAGAAGGCCCTTGCCCAAGGTGCCACGCAGTGGGACTGAACCCGGAAACATGCGGTTTTGAAGCAAGCTTCTTAACACAGAATCACATAGCAAAACTATAACATATATAAATTAGAATTGGGCCCTTAAACCTCCGACGTCCCTCGCGGACAACTGCCCTTGCTTGCTTATGCCATACAAGTATAATTAACTTGATTCCTCCGTCTCTCCTACCCCTGCAAAAGAGCAATAACAAATCTTGCCTTCTGCCCGTTTTAGAAACGGCTGTATTATTGCTTGTTATATATCGGCTTACACCGGAAACCGAGTTACTGGATTTACGTTTGTGCTTTCTCGCATACATTTTTCTGTGTAGTTGAATGTCAACGAGCAATGTGATGGCTTGCTTGTGTTGTTGCTAATGCCAGGCTAGGAACGCCATAGCAGTGGAAAGTTTGGGTAAACCCGCCTCTCGGACCTGCAAGTAACCCTTACGCTCTCTTGCAGGGTCACCCTCACGTTCGTAAGGGGGACACGTTGTTGTATAATTTAGCCATCCACCCAAACTCACGTTTTCCCCCTCCATCCGCTCTTTCGCCCTCCTCCACTTCAGCTATGATCAAGCGGATAGACTTGTGGTTGAAGGCGTTTCAGCTGTGACCATCCCGTCTTTTAATCAAATATAGTGTCTAGGACCCCCATTATCAAATGTAGTGGTTCTCAACCTTTTTAATGTTCGAGCCTGATCCAAAATCCGGATTTTTTCTTGAGGGGACAGCCCCCTATCACCACCAGTTAAAGGATTTAAGATCCAGTTATTAGATTGCGGCCATGCTGGGGCACCGTCTCGAGGAATTTGTTGTCAAATGAATCGACTTGTTTTATTTTATAAGCCTGCTACTTATTCTAACAGTGCCCTTTCCCGAACCGCTAAGTTACAGGGACGTAAACACACCAACACCGGTTAAGCGGTGGTGGGGAACAATCACGCACGCACGCGAGAGGTTTCTTTCGGTTTCTTTCCATCAAATCCACCGACGAGGCTTTGGTTTGCCCAAGGTTATAGTAAACACTTGCTCAAGGTATAACGCAATGGGACTGAACCCGGAACCATCTGATTGGGAAGCAAGCTTCTTACCACGCAGCCTATGTCATATGTTGTGTCATTCCTTGTTGCTTAATCTCGAGTCAAATAGACTCGTTACCATCCCGTCATTTATAAAGACGTTGTCCATTCTTGTTTAGGCCCCGCTATAAACCACTCCATATTTCATTGTTTTTAGGAGATGGTATGTGATTTCAAGGAGAGTTGTTTAGCTGCTATTTTAAGCAGATCAAATGACGGCGGCCGCACTTCCTTCGTTTGGGTGGAGACTACAAACTGGCGCGGGATGATGACCTAGAGAAGCTGAGAGGGGATTAATTGTGTTGTGAGTTACTCCGTTAACCTTGGCGGGATTCGAACTCGCAACTTAAAGCAGCATAGCCTAAACAAACGCTGTGGGTTTATTGTTTTGGGCCGAACTGGTAAAATCGTTAGGCACGCCTAGCTAAGTAAGTGGTAAATGCTTGGCGTTTCGTCCGTCCTTACGGTCTGACTTCGAGGTAGACGTCGACACTGCTTTTCGTCCTTGCGGG
>NC_069008.1:2487254-2489100 GCF_001194135.2 Octopus bimaculoides
CGATAAAAATAAGTACCAGTTAAACATTGGGGTCGGTGTAATCGACTTGTCCCATCCTCTGAATTTTGCTGGCTTTGTGCCCCAAATTATAAACCGTATTATTACAGACACTAACGTACACACACACACACATACACTGTAACCGAACAGCAACGCCCCAGGAATAGGGGTGGGCGAAAAATAGTGGTGGCGGCGGCAACTGTTGTTTAAATCCGGGTGGGCTGTGGTGGAGCAGACAATCTTTCACTCGTGACGGTACCGCGCTTATTTCCTGAATAAGTATACTTTGGACTACATTATCCAATGAGCCTGTAGTTGGCGGGAGATTTGGGTGCTATTTCTAGCTGCCAGTGTAACCACGTAGAGGTCTCCCAAGCTGTTGCGATGGTATTGTCGTTTTAGCCTCGGGTCCATCTTGATCGAGTAGATGTAATCATCGACTATCTAACCGTGGCCTTCCCGTGTTTTTATGGGTATCTGAGACTGTATTACCCAGATGTCTCCTTATTTTAAAGACTGAAGTGTGACTTGAGAGAGATTTTGCTGCTACTCACTCACTCACTCACTCACTCTCGATATGACAATAGGTCGAGATTTAGCTGCTGTTTCTAGCATGTCTAGCTACTTTGTAGAAAGCTCGCTCGTGTACATACATAAGGCAGTATGATATGGTTTCTATTTCTAACCGTCCTTGCTACCATATAGAAGTCTCCCTCATACGTAAGACAATTAAGATGTGATCTATGGACGATTTGGCTGCTGTATTTAATGTCGAGCTACCATGTGAAAATGTCCGTCCTTTGCTAGTGCACAAGATTGTGATCTGGTTACTAATTGTAACGGGTTTATCTACCTCGATTTTTTTATTATTACCCACAAGGGGCTAAATATAGGGGTTACACAATGCAAAAACAATACAAAACATATAATCGGAGAAATGAAAATCCAAAAAAAAAAAATCGAACAGGGAAGAAAAAATAAAAAATCCGTGCTAGTGGAGCGCTAGGAGCACCATCCGAGCGGGATCGTTGCTAGGGTCGCTGACTGGCCCCCGTGCCGGTGGAACGTAAAAAGCACCATTTGAGTGTGATCGTTGCCAGGGCTGCTGACTGGCTCCCGTGCAGGTGACACGTAAAAAGCACCATTTGAGCGTGGCCGTTGCCAGTACCGCCTGACTGGCCCTCGTGCCGGTGGCGCATAAAAAGCACCCACTACACTCTCGGAGTGGTTGGCGTTAAGAAGGGCATCCAGCTGTAGAAACTCTGCCAGATCAGATTGGAGCCTGGTGCAGCCATCTGGTTCGCCAGTCCCCTGTCGAACCGTCCAACCCATGGCAGCATGGAAAGCGGATGTTAAACGATGATGATGATGAAACGAATGAAATTATGAAAATGTTAAGAATGAAGCGCAATGCCCACTCGATCCCCGAAGTCGTGTGGTTACATTTAGTCATTATTTTGGACAGCTTTTTCCTCTTTTTTTTTTTAATTAAAAAGTTCACATCTTAAATTAAAAAGCTCACCTCATTTTTTTTTATATTGCTCTTATCATGTAATCTACCTGTTGTCACGTACCTATACACATTCGTAATACTGCCGGGCTATCCCTCGTTGACTCCTACATAGCACTCAAGTGATTAGCGGAAGATTTAGCGGCTGTTTCTGTCGGGCCTGTCTACCGTGTTAGAGGTCTCCCACGTTCACTCGTATATATATATATATATATATATATATATATATATATACATAGGCTCATAGGATGTGATTTGTGGGAGATTTGACTGCTATATCGTGTCGATCTACTTTGTAAAGGTTTTATTCGTTTGTGTGTATGCATGTGGTAACTA
>NC_069008.1:2490042-2498720 GCF_001194135.2 Octopus bimaculoides
ACACACACACACACACACACACACACACACACACACACACACACACCGAAATTACAGGCCTTGTGCCAGAATTTGAAACCACTGCTGTTGTTTCACGTCGTCCGGGAAGTTTTTTTAACAGCTTTAAATTGTTTTAGCTTTTTTTTGTTTTGTCTGTCAACCACGCCATTTTCTTTGCTTTTTTTTTTTATTAAACCCTGCGAACCTCGCTAGCTACATTCTACATCCGCTATTGCCACGCCACCATCACCACCTCCACCTTTCACTTTGCCTCTCTCTTTTTGTCTTTCCCTCTCTCTCTCTCTCTCTCTCTCTCTCTCTCTGTCTGTCTGTCTTTCACTCTTTCACTTTGTCGTTTACTTTGTAGTTCTTTTTCTCTTTCACCCTCCCTTTCTCTCCCCCTCTCTCTCTCTCTCTCGCTACTCTAACACTATCAAGATGGTGGTGACGTCGGTATAGGATTGTGGTAGTGGTGTTGTTTAACCCCAGGTCAACCCTGAATGAGCAAACCTCTGATTTATGTTCTGTGTTTTTGCTTTGTCAAGGTTAATGAATGAGGGAAATTTTGCTGCTATTTCTAGTACTTCAGGTTACATAGACGCAGCCTTGCCCTCTCTATCTCTCTCTCTCTCTGTCATGTAGTCGCAGGCATGGTCGTGTAGTAAGATGTTCGCTTCCCAGCGGTGTGGTTCCATTTTCAGTCCCACTGTGTGGCACCTTGGGCAAGAGTCTCCTTCTCTAACCTTGGGTTGACCAAAGCCCTGTAAGTAGACAGAATCTGAAAAATAAAAAGCCAGTCGTGTGTGTGTGTGTGTGTCTTCCCTACTGCTTGACAACCGGTGTTGGTTTGTTGACGTCCCCGTAACTTAGCAGTTCAGCAAAAGGAATTCCGATAGAATAAGTGCCAGGTTTCACGCAAAAAAAAAAGTAAGTATTGGGTCAGCCAAACCATTCAAGTCTGTGCTCCAGCAAGGCCACAGTCCAGTGACTGACACAAGTAAAAGATATATGCACGCACGCACGCACGTGTGTGTGTGTGTGTGTGTGTGTGTGAATGGATAGGTATATCATGAGATGCAGTACTTACTCGGGTGCATTGTTGTGTAACTCTATATCATAATATAGAAGAATAAACAGTGTTGCTCTTCTATTACTTCAAGCTGTTTGCTAAATAGAGCATTCATCAGATGGAGGTGGTTCGATTGTATGGCTTTTTACTTCTGAATGGCAGGCTTTAAGTTAGTGAAAGCATTCACAAATTATGTCATGTTTATTAATTTTTATTCAGCTAACTGGACATTCAATTCCTCGAGTGTGACCATGGGATTGCACCAAGAAAGTTCCCCTCCAATGCACAAGTCTGAGCAAGGTTGTTTTGTGGAAGACCAGCAGTCGCCCATGCATACCAGCCTCTCTTCTCCATGCTGCTGATGATATCCAAGGGAAAGGCAAAGGGGTCCGATACAGCTTGGCACCAGTGAAGAGTCGCAACTCATTTCTACAGCTGAGTGAACTGGAGCAACGTGAAATAAAGTGTCTTGCTCAAGAACACAACACACCGCCTGGTCCGGGAATTGAACTCACTACCTCATGATTGCGAGCCCTATGCTCTAACCACTGAGCCATGCACCTGGACATGAATAGGTGTCTTACTGAATAGGTGAATGCATGGATTACCCACCTGGGAAGAGAGGGAGGGAGGGAGGGAAAAATACACATACATTTTTGAATATATTCAGAGATGCTGGTGTGAATGTATGTGTATATATGCACATTCTCTCTCTCACACTCACACATCGAGTACAGGCAAGACCTAATGGCTAGAAAAGTTTCTTCTCAGTCTTATGCATGGATTCGGGTTTGATCTGGCTGGTGCTAGGAAGTGGTGGGGCCCAGTTAGAGAATTGTCAGTAGGGCCCCTCTATTCTACAAAAGTTGAAAACTGATGTTTTATGCTTTGTGTAGTATGCAAATCCTAGCCACAAAGTGTTGAGGGTTTTGGTATACTAAAAAATAACCATAGTGTCCTCCATTCGAGTGAGGGACCCTCTCTTTCGCGGGGCCAAATTTGAACAAATCTGTCTAATTGTCTTAAAAGAGTTCTCAGCTGCTTACGTTGTCATATGAGAATTGGAAATTGTACAGAAGCTTGTCAGATAGACTGTATATGTTAACTCCAAGGTCCTGTAATTGTTGCACTGTCTCACTGTAGTTCTGTCTGAGGACTGTGTTAATAGTACCAGTGTCTGTGAAATACTCAACCACATGTGCAATAAAATACAATGACTGTTCAGTGCCAATGTTTATTAGATGGTGGATGGAATACTCATTAGAAAACTGACACTAGATTCATTAAATACACCCACACACACACACACACACATTCACACAGGTTGTTTGTGGGTATACAGAAAAATATAGCTTAAAGGCTAATGACTCATTATAGGTTTAGTTTAAAAAGCAAATGTGTCATGAAAGATTTTAATTAAAAAAAAAATATTCTAATTACCGTTACTGTATGCTTTGTGATACCTAATTGTAAAATTCGCTAAATCTTTGAATCTTGTTGATTCAACCTCAGAGCATAGTGTTTGCTCGGTTTTGGTGCTGGGCTTGTTCACTTGCCTGTCTGCTCAGCCTCAGCACTGGGCCTGTCTGCTCGTCCTCAGGGCTGAGCCTGTCTGCTCGTCCTCGGGACTGGGCCTCTCTGCTCGGCCTCGCGATTGAGCCTGTCTGCTCAGCCTCAGCACTGGACCTGTCTGCACAACCTCGGAGCTGGACCTGTCTGCATGGCTTTGGAGCTGGGCCCATCCACACAGCCATGGAATGGAGCTGGGCCCGTCCACACAGCCTTGGAGCTTGGCCCCGTTTGCTCAGCCTCAAAACTAGGCCCTATTTACCTGACCTCTGAGCTTGGCACCATTCGCTCGGCCTCAAAGATTGACTCTGTTTCCTTGGCCTTGTTGGCGCCATAGCTTGGCCTTGGAGCTTGGCGCCATTTGCTCAGCCTCTGAGCTTGGTGCCGTTTGTTTTTCTCGGAGCTTGGCACCTTTTGCTCGGCCTTGGAGCTTGGCGTCGTTTGCTCGGCCTTGGAGCTTGGCACCGTTTGCTCAGCCTCGGAGCTGGGCCTGTTTGTTCGACCTCAAACAGGTTTAGTTAGGGTTAGTTACTGTGCAGAAAAACCCTTCATTGTCTTATACCTACATATACATACATGCCTAAGGTAGTAGGGTGTGATTTGTCTACTATTTCTAACATGTCTTCCTATCACATAGAAGTCTCTTTTATTGGCTCATACATGCATTATATGTACATAAGACAGCTGGGTGGGATTTGCCAGAAATTTGGCTGCTATATCGAACAGATCGACCCACATGCAGAGTTTTCTCTTTTTAGCTCATATATGAAGTATACATAGATAAGACAATGTGTAATTCAATGGACATTTGGTTGCTATTTCTACAGACATCTGTGGACCCCTGCCTTATTGGCTTGCACATGCATTGTACATGCACAAAGCAGTCAGTAAGGTATAATTGATAGATTTGGCTGCTGTTTCTAGCAGGTTTCCTTTGTTGTTCCATGTTTCATCAGTACTGACCCTAGATGAACTTTTGTTATACAAACATGTGCTGTGCTAACGTATGAATAATGAATACGTTATTGTCAGTGGCCTAGAAGAGTAAGGGATGAGCCCATAACCTTCAGTAGCTGTTGTCATCACTATGTTTGTCATCATTATCGTTATTTAATGTTCGTTTTGCCATACTGGCATGGCTCTTGGCATGGGTAGGATGGTTTGACCACAGCTGGAGGAGCCAGAGAGCTGCGACAGGTTCCAATCTGATTTAGCTCGATTGCTGGATGCTCTTTCTGTCACCAACACTTCCCTGTTTCCAAGTGACATGATATTTGCTCATGGCCAGACATGTTTTCATGGCAGATTGGAAATGGACACCGGTTGCAAGTTGGTGACACTCATTTACACCTCTCGTAAACTCAAGGCAAGGAGATAGTAACACCTGCACACACACACACACACACACACACACACACACACAAGCTTCTTTCAGTTTCCATCTACCAAATCCACTCTCATCGCTTTGGTCAATTGATGGCTATAACTGAAGACACCTGCCCGAGGTGCCACACAGTGGGACTGACCCCAGAACCTATACCTATAAGATAGCATAAGGCTTGAAATTTGGTAGGAAGGGGACTAGTCAATCATGTCAACCCCCACAACTCCAAGAGGACCTTGAAGGAAATTGAAATCAGAATGTAAAGAGTCAGAAGAAATGCTGCAGAGGATTTTGTCTGGCATATTACCGATTCTGCTATTTCATCACTGTACATACAAACGTGTGCGTGTGTTCATGTTTCCTTGTTTTGATGCCATGTTTAAATTGTTAATGAACATTATTATCTTACAAGCAATGTTGTTTGTAATCTTCTGTGAAAACCTGCATGGTCATTGTGCTGTTCATTTTCGAAAGACTAATGGATATATTATTACCTTGCTTGGAAGCAGTTGGGCATTAGTGACTGGAAGAACATCCAGCCACAGGAAGCCTGCCTCATCTAATTTTGTCTGACCCATGCTAGTATGGACAAGTGGACATTAAAACAATGCAGCGTTACTACCAGTTCAAATATTCTTGTGGCACGTTTGAATCTATAAACAAGCTATTCACTGTTTTGTCATGGAGAAAATTCTTCGCTGCTAAGAATTTTGCCTGGCATGCTAGCAATTCTGCCAGCTCACTGTCTTATAAGTGCTAAATATTAACATTCAATTGTAAAATACTGTGAAAATGCAAAAAAAAGTTACCATATTTCTGTTGAGATGCTCTGTGCTTCTTTCAATTAATTTTAAATATAACAAAGAATTTAGTAAAATAACTTAGTTGTCATTAAGCTAATGTTAGGACCATAAATTGTGACTAAGGTTTGGTGGAAGATTTTATATTCAAAACTTATGAAACTAAGACATTTGTACTCCAGAGCCAGAGGTGGTTTCAACCAGGTTGGTATCAAAAAGGGTTAAGAATTGTTTCTCTATTGTATATTTTAACCCTCTTGTTACCATATTTCTGTTGAGATGCTGTGTTTCATTCAATTAATTTTGAATATAACAAAGAATTAAATAAAATAACTTTGTTATCATTAAGCTGGTGTAGGTTTGTTTATATCCACCATAGCTTAACAGTTTAGCTAAAGTGACCAATAGTATAATTACCGGTCTTAAAAATAAGTGCTGGGGTCGATTTGGTTGACGAAAGCCTTCAAGGTGGTGCTGTAGCATGGCCACAGTCGGATGATGGAAACGAGTAAAAGAAGGAAGATAGCGGTGCTCCAGCATGGCCACAGTCAAATGACCGTAACGAGTAAAAGATATCTGAGATATCAAAATGGCTACTCACAAATACACGTACAACAAACAGTTTAGCTTGAGTCAACAAAAGGAGTCTTTTGTGGGATCACTTGACCTACTAGAAATAGCAGCAACTAAAATGCCTTCACATCACATTCTATTGTCTTGTAAAAAAAAAAAAAAAAAATGAATAGCAGAAATAAAGACATGGTGGTCACAGCTGGGACACATTGATTATATATTTGTTGCATCAAGGGTGACCCAGGACTAAACAACAAGGAATAATCTGTTAGATAAAGTCCAAGAGACGTGGCTGTGTGGTAAGAAGCTTGCTTCCCAACCGCATGGGTCCAGGTTCAATCCCAATGTTTGACACCTTGGGCAAGTGTCTTCTACTATCGCCTCGGGCTGACCAAAGCTTTGTGAGTAGATTTGGTAGCTGCCCCTCGGAATACATATATATTCTTTATTCTTTTACTTGTTTCAGTCGTTTTTCTGCAGCCATGTTGGAGCATCGCCTTTAGTCGAACGAATCGACTCCAGGACTTATTCTTTGTAAGCCTGGTACTTATTCTATCAGTCTCTTTTCGCCGAACTCCTAAGTTACGGGGACATAAACACACCAGCATTCGTTTTTAAGCGATGTTGGGACACACACACACACACACACACACACACACACACACTGGCCTTCGTGCAGGTGACACGTAAAAGCACCTACTACACTCTCTGAGTGGTTGGCATTAGGAAGGGCATCCAGCTGTAGAAACTCTGCCAAATTTAGATTGGAGCCTGGTGTTGCCATCCGGTTTCACCAGTCCTCAGTCAAATCGTCCAACCCATGCTAGCATGGAAAGCAGACGTTAAACGATGATGATGATGATGATGATATATATATATATATGGGAGAATTTACGAATAAAAGCAACAGACGAAGACAGGTGGTGTAAACAACAAATGGATGTATTAGTTTAACGCTCCGGAATAGAGATAGTCTTTGACGTTTCGAGCCTACGCTCTTCAACAGAAAGAAACAAGGAGAAAAAAAATATATAAATGTAGTGGTCAGCGATCTATCTATGTGTGTGCCTTTGTGTCTGTTTGTCCCCCACCACTGCTTGGCAACCGGTGTTGGTGTGTTTGCATTCTCGTAACTTAGCAGTTTGGCAAAAGAGATTGATAGAATAAGTACGAGGCTTTAAAAAATAAGTCCTGGGGTCGAATCTGACTAATACCCTTCAAGGCGATGCCCCAGCATATATAACTGAAACAAGAGATAAAGAAGTGGGAGAGACAGGTGGATATTGCTCATATATTGGACGTAATAGGGCGTATTATTTACATACCTGGAACACGGGGGGAGGGGTATATTGCTTGCATATCTAATACACATTAGGGTGTACTCTTTGTACATAGTACACTCTGTGAAGTATTTAGCGATAGGAAGAGCATCCAGCTGTAGAATCCAAGCCAAAACAGTCTATGGAACCTGGTGTGGCCCCCTGGCCTTGCCAGTTTCTGCCAAGCCATCCAACCCATGCCAGCATGGAAAAACGGACGTCAAATGTTGATGATGATGAGTCAGTCATTAGACTGTGGGTAGACTGGAACACTGCCTCAACAAATTTTAATCGAATGTATCATTGAGCCTGGTACTTTTTTTTGTTTTGTTTTGCTTTGTTTTGTTTTGTTTTACACTTGGTGCTTATTCTTTTATCAATGTTTTTATCTTGCTGAACTGCTAAGTTAACCACACCAACACTGGTTGTCAAGCAGTAGTGAGACAGGAACGCGCGCACACACACACGCACACGCACACGCACACGCACACGCACACACACAGAGTTTTGGTCAGCTGTAATTGAAGGCACCCCAGGTGTCACACAGTTGGACTGAACCCAGAACCATGTGATAAGAAGCTAGCTTATCACACAGCCACACCTAACACACATTGAAGACATCTAGGACATTATAGCTGCTACATTCACACACAGACACACAAGGCCTTGGTCAGCCCAAGGCTATAATAGAAAGCACTTACCCAAGGTGTCATACAGTGGGACTGAACCCAGAACCATGTGATAAGAAGGTAGCTTATCTGGGACATTACAGCTGCTACGTTCACACACAAACACACATACATACACACAAGGCCTTGGTTAGCCCAAGGCTATAATAGAAAACACCCAAGGTATCACACAGTGGGACTGAACCCAGAACCATGTGGTTGGAAAACAAGCATCTTACCACACAGCTATGCCTGACAGATTGAAGACATCTGGGACATTACAGCTGCTACATTCACAGGCACACACACACACACACACACACACACACACACACACACACACACACACACACACACACACAATGTATTGTAGACCACGTCCACTTGGAATCAAAACTACACCCCTCCAGTTCAGCTGAAAACCTTCACACTTTATTTATAAATGCCAGTTTTTTTTGTTTGTTTTTTTGAAACGTTTGACCTTTTGTGTAATCTCGAATCTTTCTAACCTCCAAACTGGTTACCAAAACTTCACCTTCTGAACCCCATTACAACCAACTAGTTCACTAGTAATACAATCATGTTCTCTATCTGTTGTCTGTTGTTACAAATCTTCTGCAAATTGCTAGGGTTTTTTTTTTTTGTGTGTGTGGGCAGGGGCAGTATCTGTGCCTTTCACAATTCTACCTCTCTTCCCATGTCGTGTGTGACTGGTGAGATTGATGTGGTTTATGTTTGCATTCTGCTTGAACGTTTGTGGAAAGGTGGTGGTGTGCAAAGGGAATTCTAGAGTGTTAGTGTGAGTGAGGCTTAGTGAGAGAGGGAGGGATGGGGGCAGGGATGCTGAGAGGAGGTTGAGGGGAGATGGACAAATATACATAATATTATGTTATACATTTATTACATGGTGTGTGGATTAGTGGTTCGGTTGGTCCCACCCCTGATCGCTAGACCATGGGTTCGATTCCTGGACTGGGCTGTTTGTTGTGGTCTTGAGCAAAACCCTTCATTTCATGTTGCTCCAGTTCCCCTTTTGATCAGGGGAGAATGTTGGGTCTGCTTGCCTAGCCAGTGGGTTGGCGTCATTTGAAGGCTAAAATGATGCAAAGCGCATTGTGACCAGTGATGTGTAACATTTGATTGTCTGGTCAGTCACATGGTCATATGATATTTATTGCATTATAATTAATGAAATTCAAAGAAATTGTGTTATTTGTTTAGTTTTCTAAGAAAAAAAATGCTTTTGCTCTGTGTGTGTGTGTGTGTGTGTGTGTGTGTGTGTGTGTGTGTGTGTGT
>NC_069008.1:2498974-2501063 GCF_001194135.2 Octopus bimaculoides
TGTGTGTGTGTGTGTGTGTGTGTGTGTGTGTGTGTGTGTTGGGTGGGAAGCAAGTAGAAATTCTGGGTCACATGATCTATGATGACCTTTCAGTGGTGACTTTGTGTCTATAATGATTGGTCCTCTGTCAGTTTCAATGATAAGCATTCAATAGTTTGCTCACCTGAATTTTTGATTGATTAAAATAATGTATGTGTGAGTGGCTGGGTATTCCAGAGATGTGTACCCTTAACCCTTTTGCTGTCAACCCCATCTGAAACCTTCCCTGATTCTGTAATACAAATTCCCTGTTTTGAAATGATCTCAATTTAAATCTGCCAATATTTCATGCTAATTAAAGCTCCTACTATCAGCTCCTTAATGAGTTTTTTTTTTTCCTGAATTCCTCTTCCTCATGATGATGTGATGCCAAGATAGACACATGTGTATAGCAGGCTTCTTTTAGTTTCCATCCACCAGATCCACTTGCAAGGCTTTGGTCAGCTTGAAGCTACAGTAGAATCCGCTTGCCCAAGCTACCATGCAGTGGGACTGAACCTTAGACCAGCGTGGTTGGGCAGCAACTATCAGAATGACTGATGACTTGTGCGGTGACTATCTTGTCCTCTGCTCTTAAGAGTGTGTGACTGCAGCCGCATTCCTGTCTCTTGAATCTTCAGGGTGTCTTGCAGAGTCTGGCAGATCCAGTCTTCACGTCCATAGATAAGCAAGCCCTAATCTACTAACTGACCCAGATTTGGGTCCTTCATAGGTGTTACTACTCCAATTTAGATCTTTGAACAATAGTGACTAAATGGTGGTTCTGCATTCCTCAAAACCTTAGAAGTTCCAAACCAGGGTGTCACTACCAGATGCAGTTTGAAGTCATGCCCAGCACACACACACACACACACACACATGCTTGCTTTCCTCTCACACATACATACACACACTTGTATATCATACACACATACTTGTATACCATACACACACACACACACACTTGTATACCATGCACACACACACATACATTGAATACAATCTTCATTCTTACTTTGGCTACAACAGGGTTGGTTCTATGACTTGTAGATACAGTCATCTTTTACAAGTGGCCGAGTACCCCACACACTGGTAATCTTAATGTTAAACTGCAGGTAGAAGCAACACAACACTGAATATGCTTCTCCCTTGATCTGCATATCTTTACAGACCCCCACCAACTTTCTCCCTCAACGTATAATATAAATCAACCATGGACAACTCTTCCATGCCATCTCCTCTGATATATTGTCCATGACCCACCCAATGTTGATTAAATAAAAAGCTATTATCTGTTAAGTGATCAATACATGTACTGCTTTTTTTTTGGTTTTGGTTTTTTTTTCTGAATATATGTCACAGACATGGCTGTGTGGTAAGAAGCTTGCTTCCCAACCACATGGTCCCAGGTTCAATCCCACTGTATGACACCTTGGGCAAATCCTTGCGAGTTGATTTGGTTGACAAACATGGACAAAAAAGACATACATACACACATACATGGTGGGCTTCTTTCAGTTTCTGTCCACCAAATCCACACACACGCTTTAGTTGGCCCAAGGCTATAGTAGAAGACACTTACCCAGGGTGCCATGCAGTGAGACTGAACCCGAAACCATCTGATTGGGAAGCAAACTTCTTACTACACAAATATGTCTGCGCTTATGTTAGATTATGTTTCTGGATCTGGTTTGGAACGCAAAACAAGTAAAATATGAAAGCCAGGATATGGACGGTTATAATGCTAAAGGGATAAAGTGCTCTAAATTAAAACCGTTCATTAAAATTTCATGCTAATGAATGTTCCAGACACCAGCTTATTAATAGTGACTGCTATTTTACTAAATTCTACGTTATTTTCAAAATGAATCGAAACAAAGACTGTGCATCTTAACATAAGTTTAATGTAATCTGAAGACGGAATCAATGTGTGTGTGTGTGTGTGTGCGTGTGCGTGTGCGTGTGCGTGCGCGTGCGCGTGCGTGCGTGCGTGCGTGCGTGCGTGCGTGCGTGCGCGTGTGTGTGTGTGTGAGAGAGGGAGACAAGGCTGCATGGAGTGCACCTTTTCAGC
>NC_069008.1:2502076-2502974 GCF_001194135.2 Octopus bimaculoides
TTCAATATACAACATTTCGAGCATGGCCGTTGCCAGTACCTCCTGACTGGCCTCCGTGCCGGTGGCACGTAAAAGCACCCTCTACACTCTCTGAGTGGTTGGCGTTAGGAAGGGCATCCAGCTGTAGAAACTCTGCCAAATCAGATTGGAACCTGATGTAACCATCTGGTTTCACCAGTCCTCAGTCAAATCGTCCAACCCATGCTAGCATGGAAGGTAAACGTTAAACGATGATGATGATGCTTCTGGCCATCGCTCATCATCTCTTTTTAACCAAATCCGGTGGCTTGCCTTTGGATATCGGTCATGGTGGTATTTACTTTACGATGAGTTAGGCCTAACGATAACAGCAGTCGTCTCTCACTGTGTCCAACATCATACGCACTTATACCACATTTAGTCCTGTATATCTAGTCACCGCGGAGGCACAATGGCCCAGTGGTTAGGGCAGCTGACTCATGGTCGTAGGTTCACAGTTTTGATTACCAGACCAAGCGTTGTGTGTGTTTATTGAATGAAAACACCTAAAGCTCTTTCACCACAACTTTCTCTACTCTTTCTTCCTGTTTCTGTTGTACCTGTATTTCAAAGGGCCAGCCTTGTCCCACTCTGTGTCATGCTGAATCTCCCTGAGAACTACGTTAAGGGTACACGTGTCTGTGGAGTGCTCAGCCATTTGCACGTTAATTTCACGAACGGGCTGTTCCATTGATCGGATCAACTGAAATCCTCGTCGTAAACGACGGAATGCCACAACGATCTAGTCACCATTTCTGTCACCATCTATCTGCAGTTAAAATGCTAAAGAGATTAAATGCTCTAAATTAAAACTATTCACCACCATTTAGCAGCAGTTGTGTCACTATTTATCTGTCACCATTTATCTGCAGCTGTGTTC
>NC_069008.1:2503227-2505946 GCF_001194135.2 Octopus bimaculoides
AGGCAGACAGGAACCATTCCTTGCGCAGGTAAAAAGATGAAAGTTTGCCTGGTATGGTCATGCATCCTGCTACAACTCCCTGTCCAAAACTGTTCCTCAGGGCATAGTTGAGAGTGGAGGGGTGGGTGGTGTTGTGGCAAAGGAGAGGCAGACAGAGAAAATCCTGGTTTGGCAACATCAAGGACTGGACAGGTCATAACACAAGCCAGCCTGTTATTCAGGACGGAGAATGGTGACCCGAAGTGATGGCTGGTTCTGAAAACCATCTCGAGTGGCACTCCGACGACTGGTCGCATCAGTTAAGGGATGTTGATGAGGATTGTGATGACTCCAAATTGTAGTTGATTTCTTAAATAGTCTTTGGTGGTTTCTTTTCTGCCCTCTGAGGCCTCGGCAATCAGAGATCTGAAGTTTGTGTATCTTACCATATCTTCTCTACTTTCCCTTTCTGTTACTCTCTCTCCCTCTATTACACACCCTCTGTCACTCATTGTTTCTCTCTTTGCCTACCTCTGTTACTCTCTCTCTCTCTCTCTGTCACTGTTACTCTGTTGCTCTGTGTCACTCTGTTACTTTCTGTGTGTCACTCTTACTCTCTCTCCCTGTATCTCTTACTCTCTCTCTCTCTCTCTCTTTGTCGCTCTTACTCTCTCTCTTTGTCGCTCTTACTCTCTCTCTCCCTGTCACTCTGTTACTCTCTCTCTGTGTATCTCTTACTCTCTCTCTCTGTATCTCTTACTCTCTCTCTCTGTATCTCTTACTCTCTCTCTCTGTATCTCTTACTCTCTCTCTCTCTGTATCTCTTACTCTGTCTCTGTATCTCTTACTCTCTCTCCTTGTCTCTCTCTCTCTCTCTCCTTGTCTCTCTCTCTCTCCTTGTCTCTCTCTCTCCCTGTATCTCTTACTCTCTCTCTTTCTGTCACTCTCTTACTCTCTCTCCCTGTCACTCCCTGTCTCTCTCTTTATCACACACTCTGTCATTGTTTCTCTGCCTATCTCTGTCTCTCTGTTACTCTCTCTCTGTCACTCTGTCACTCTCTCTCTCTCTCTCTCTCTCCCCAGTGCAGAATATTGTCTTCTTTCTACAAAGGAAATTAATGCTTTATATAGAAATTTGATGAGGCATAAACTGAAGAGAAGCTTGTTGTATGGTGTGTACCTGTGCAAGCATACACCATCTGTTGTGAGTCATGTTACACACCGTGAAATCCCTGTCTTTGGCTGGGCTGCAACTGGTAACATGTATCGACAATCTCTGTTCTGTTACCTCCATGTTTTTGATTTGCTCTGTACTTAAAATTCCCTTACTTGAAAACTGGTAAAGGTTAGTAACAGGAAAAGCACCCAGTCATGAAGATTCTGCCTAGAGTACTAGCCCATCTAACCCATGCTAGCATGGAAAAACAGATGTTAAACAGACATCAGTGTTGTTGTTTTCATTATGTTCTTACTCTTAATTTTGTTGCTGTTGTGGCTGTTAGTACTATATATATATATAATATATATATATATATATGATAATGACTTTTCCATATGTGCTTTGTGTGAAATAACTTGTTTTTTTTTTCCAATTCCATTGACAACAGTCACAGCTCTGGAATCCTTCAATTCTTTGTGTGTGTATCATTGAGCACTTAAGTTTTGCTTCAGTTTTCTGCAAATAAATTTTACTTATTTTTTTTATTTACAGTGTTAGATTATAAGTAAGATTTTTTATACCAACCACATGGTCCTGGGTTCAGTCCCACTGCGTGGCACCTTGGGCAAGTGTCTTCTACTATAGCCTCGGGTCGGCCAAAGCCTTGTGAGTGGATTTCGTAGACGGAAACTGAAAGAAGCCCGTTGTATATATGTGTGTTGTTTGTTCCCCCAACATCGCTTGACAACCAATGCTGGTGTATTTACGTCCCCATAACTTAGCGGTTCGGCAAAAGAAACCGATAGAATAAGTACTAGGCTTACAAAGAATAAGTCCTGGGGTCGATTTACTCGACTAAAGGTGGTGCTCCAGCATGGCCACAGTCAAATGACTGAAACAAGTAAAAGAGAAAGAGAGAGAGAGATATATATAGGTCTCATGGCTATTTGATGGAGTTAAGATAAGACATAGACAATGAAAATTGGCACAAGTATTGGTTAAATGTGTGTCACCCTGTGAAGGCAGCAGGGTAACTCACCTTGTGTCTTTGGAGATGTATGAAATGAGAAGTCCCTTACTTGAAAAACAGTTAATGGTTAGCAACAGGAAGAGCACATGCCTGTATTATTTTTACTTGTTTCAGTCACTTGACTGCGGCCATGCTGGAGCACCACCTTAGAGGGTTTTAGTTGAAGAAATTGACCCTAGGACTTATTCTTTGTAAGCCTAGTACTTATTCTGTTGGTCTGTTTTGCCGAACTGCTAAGTTACTAGGGCATAAACACACCAGTATCAGATGTGAAGTGGTGGTGGTGGTGATGGTGCACAAACATGGACACACATACATACATACATATATACATATATATATATATGATGGACTTCTTTCAGTTTCCATCTACCAAATCCACTCACAAGGCTTTGGTCAGCCCAAGGCTTTAGAAGACACTTGCTCAAGGTGCCACACAGTGGGACTGAACCCGGAATCATGGGGTTGGGAAACAAGCTTCTTACCACACAGCCATGTACATATCAATATATATCATCATCATCATCATCGTTTAACGTCCGCTTTCCATG
>NC_069008.1:2505956-2506550 GCF_001194135.2 Octopus bimaculoides
TGTATGAAGTTAGTATGCTTCATGCAGTAGGTGGCCAGTAAAGAGAAGAAAAAGTGGACAGTATACGATAAGATAGGATAATTTATTGGCATTGAGAATTATACACTTCTTCCCGTATTGAAGTTGCTAAGAAATTTGATAAGCTGATAGTTTCTATACAGCTCACTGTTAGCAACTAATGTTGCTAAAATTGCAAATAAAATTCTAAATTGAAAGAGTGAAGCAGGTAAAACATAAACTACATATGTTTTTACTTGATTGGCTTTTTTCAGCTTCCGTCTACCAAATTGATACAGCCAGGGCTATAGTAAGTACGAGTTGCTGAAGGCGCTGTGCGTAAGGACTGAACCCAAAGCAACGTGGTTGGAAGGCAACCCTCTTGCCTGTACATCTATGCTTGCAACTCTGTGTGTGTGTGTGTGTGTGTGTGTGTGTGTGTATGTACTTGTGGTATGAGAAAACGAATTTAGTGCACTCTGTGAAAGATATCCAGCTGTTGGTTCCTTGCCAAACGGTGGAGTAGATGATGAGTATAACATGGATTTTGTTAGTTACATCACAAGCAGCTTATCTATAAGGGCAGTATCTTTGAAC
>NC_069008.1:2513155-2514549 GCF_001194135.2 Octopus bimaculoides
TGTATGTATGTGTGTGTGTGTGTGTGTGTGTGTGTGTGTGTGTGTGTGTGTGTGTGTATATGTCTCCATCACTTGACAACCGATGCTGGTGTGTTTACATCCCTGTAACTTAGTGGTTCAGCAAAATTGACTAATAAAATAAGTACTAGGCTTACAAAGAATAAGTCCTGGGGTTGATTTCCTTGACTAAAGGCAGTGCTGCAGCATGGCCGCAGTCAAATGACTGGAACAGTTAAAAGAATACACACACATACATATATATACGCACATACATATACACACACATACATATACATGCACATACATATATACATATAGTTTTATTATTCTGCACATCATTTAATGTGCTGAGTTCAACTTTGCCTTTCATCCGTTTTGGGGTCGATGAAATAAGTACCAGTTGAGCACGGAGGAGGGGTTCCTTGGACTCCCCCCCCCCCCATGCACCTAGAAATTATTGGCTTTCTGCCAAAATATGAAACCAATATACACAACATTTAAATAGGAGCATCTCAATAGAAATACGGTAACAAAAGGGTTAAGCTTAGCAGTTCAGATGATGGGTCCAGTAGAATAAGTACTAAGTTACGCGGACATAAACACACTAACAGCAGTTGTGGTGGGGGACAAATAAAGAGATGTAAACACACACGCATATGACAGGCTTCTTTCAGTTTCCATCTACCAAATCCACTCAAGGCTATAGTAGAAAATACTTGCCCAAGGTGCCATGTTGTGTGACTGAATCCAGAACCATCTGGTTGGGAATCAAACTTCTTACCACACAGCTATGCTGGAATCGTACACACTCACACACACACACACACACACACACACACACACACACACATAAATTCCTTGTCTTGCAAGTTACTTGGTGACCCTGCCTGTGCTGGTCCTACATAAAAAAAACATCCAGTCCACACTGTAAAGTGGTTGGCATTCGGAATGGCATGCTAAAATTGACCTCACCTGAAGTGGAGCCACATAAACGGCACTCAGTCCACTTGGTAGAGTGGTTGGTGTTAGGAAGGGCATCCAGCCGTGAAAAGCATGCCAAACGGACACAATGGCCTGGGGTAGTAAGGTGGTGAGCTGGCAGAAATGCTTAGCAGCATTTCGTCTGCCATTACGTTCTCAGTTCAAATCCTGCCGAGGTCGACTTTGCCTTTCATCCTTTCGGGGTCGATAAATTAAGTACTAGTTACACACTGGGGATTGATGTCATTGACTTAATCCCTTTGTCTGTCCTTGTTTGTCCCCTCTATGTTTAGCCCCTTGTGGGCAATAAAGAAATAAGAATCGTTAGCACGCTGGGCGAAATGCTTAGCGGTATTTCGTCTGCCGTTATGTTCTGAGTTCAAATACCGCTAAGCATTTCATCCTTTCGGGGT
>NC_069008.1:2514559-2517728 GCF_001194135.2 Octopus bimaculoides
CGGGGTCGATAAATTAAGTACTAGTTACACACTGGGGATTGATGTCATTGACTTAATCCCTTTGTCTGTCCTTGTTTGTCCCCTCTATGTTTAGCCCCTTGTGGGCAATAAAGAAATAAAAAAAAACATTAGTACACCAGGCAAAAAGCTTAGCAGCATTTCGTCTCTTTACGTTCTGAGTTCAAATTCTGCCGAGGTCGACTTTGCTTTTCATCCTTTCAGGGCCGTTAAATTAATTACCAGTTGCATACTGGGGTCGATATAATCGACTGCCCCCCCCCCCCAAGAAAAAATTTCAGGCCTTGTGCCTAGAGTAGAAAAGAATAGCTCTGGAGGGTAGCCTTCTAACTGGCTGGCTTCTGTCAGCCATCCTACACATGCCTGCATGGAATGCAGACATTAAACGATGATGGTTATATACATATATATGTGTTATTTCTTTACTACCCACAAGGGGCTACACACAGAGGGGACAAACAAGGACAGACAAACGGATGAAGTCGATTATATCGACCCCAGTGCGTAACTGGTACTTATTTAATCGACCTCGAAAGGATGAAAGGCAAAGTCGACCTCGGCGGAATTTGAACTCAGAAAGCATTTCGCCCGGCGTGCAAACGTTTCTGCCAGCTCGCCGTGTGTGTGTGTGTGTGTGTGTGTTTCTCTCTGCACACAAGCATGCATGCTTTTTGTATTCTATGATGGTGGTGGTGGCGGTTGCAGTGCAGGAGAAGACTACAAAGTTTTCTTTGAATGTCAAATTTATATTTTAAAAAAATCATCTTTGATTTAACAATACATGTCAAGAGTGAACCTGGATACTCACTTCCTAAACTTCAACGCTTCCAATTGTGACATTTTAAAATTATGTAACAGGCATTTGCTCACTGTCGGTTGTAATGGCAACGTGCATTTCTTTGTCGCTGGAAGTGGTGGTAGCACTTTGTTGTAGATAGTGATGGTCATGGTAGTAGTGTAAGTAGCCATAGCATTGTTTCCTATTTTGTATTTCATTTGCTTGTATTTTTTACTCTTCATTGTAGTGTGTTTTTTTTCTTTTATATGATTTTTATATAGTGAAGATAATTGTGTCATGCTTCCTTTGGAATTTCTGTTGTTCTGGCTCTTGGAATTATGATGCTAAATAAGTAAATAAATAAATAGGCACAGGCGTGGCTGTGTGGTAAGAAGTTTGCTTCCCAGCCACATGGTTTCAGGTTCAGTCCCACTGTGTGGCATTTTGGTACTGTATCTTCGAGCCAACTAAAGCCTTATGAGTGGATTCGATTGGCGGAAACTGGATGAAACCTGTTGTGTGTGTGTTTGTGTTTGTGTTTATCCCCTATCACTGCTTGACAACTGGTGTTGGTGTGTTTACGTCCCTGTAACTTAGCATAGCAGTTCAGCAAAAGAGACTGATAGAATAAATACGAGGCTTTAAAAGAAAATAACTTTTAGTTAGGCGCAGGAGTGGCTGTGTGGTAAGTAGCTTGCTTACCAACCACATGGTTCCGGGTTCAGTCCCACTGCGTGGCACCTTGGGCAAGTGTCTTCTATTATAGCCTCACGTGTGTGTGTGTGTGTGTGTGTGTTTATAAGTGTCTGTCTGTCTGTATGTATGTATGTATGTGTATATATATATATGTGTGTACTTGTGTGTATGTATATGTATGATAGGCTTTTGCAGTTTCCATCACCTAAGACCACTCAGAAGGCATTGGTCAACCCAGGGCTTCGGTAGAAGACCCTTTTCCAAAGTACCACACTATGGGACTGAACTTGAAACCATGTGGTTGCAAATGAAATAATATTGATATAATAGTGTAATTCATTTCAATTGTGAAAAAAAATTCCACTTGCAACTTTCCTATATTTCAAATTTCAAGCATTGCAAACAGGAAGCAGCTTCATTTTAAATTTAGGTGCGGGACAAGAATTCTGACATTGTGTCAGTTGGAAAATACCACTATATCAACCAAGTGCTTAGAAGCATCATATGTTTAAGGAAAGACGACGAACTGGGGAGAAAATTACTGGGAAGCAGACAAGGATAGGTGAAGAGTGGTTTATACTATGTTAGGACATGTGAGGTCACAAAGGCAAAGAGATTGATAAAAGATATCCATTACAAGGATACTGGAAGTTACTCCTCAGGGAAGGGCTGCAGAGGCTGGTTCAGATAGAATAAGGAGAAAAAATACTCAAGAGGTTGTTTCAGAAGATACTGTTGATGATTTCTAAGAAGCCACAAAATAAATTTTGTTTAACCCCTTAACATTTAAACCAGCCATATCTGGCCAAAATAATCCTGTTTTATCTTCAAACTGGCTAGATCCAACCTCTTACACTTACCCTACAATGTTATTCTAATCATAAATGATCACAGCTACAACATAATACATGATTAATTCAAAACCATGTGGATAAATATTACATTTGATGGAGCAATCTGAATACTGACTGTTTAAAGTATGCAAATTATGTAGGCCATGTTTTCTATTATTCTATTTCAAGCCGTGGTCAATTGTCCTGCTGATGACATCCGTCATGGCAGAAACATGTATCCATTCACTGTCCTCTTATCTCCTGACAATAAGCCTATTCTTTATCTTAATGGCATGGCAATTTTATAGAAAATTCTTCACTCTTGGAGGCACCTGGCTTAGTTGTTAAGGTGTTGGACTCTTGCTTGTAAGATCCTGGTTTAGATTCCTGGATTGAGTGATACGTGTTCTTGAGCAAAGCACTGCGTTTCACATTGATTTAGTCTACTCAGCTGGTAAAAATGAGTTACCCTGTAACGGACCAGTGTGTCCCATCCAAAGATGAATGCATACACCAGAGATAGCAGGAAACTGGCCTTATCCTTCTTACAAAATAATGTGGACGAACCATATCATCATCAGTACAAAATAGCATTTTGTACTGATGGCCTGATAGCCTTGGCTATGTCAAGATGGATTTATGTATTCTTTCTCCCACTTGGATTTGAAATGTTGCCACAATTATAATATGTCTATTCTACTGTAATTTTCTGCATTTTCGTGCAGCTGAAGATTGCTCTTCATATTGCATTTAATGTAATGCTCGCATTACTTAAATAAATGGAGTAGCATGAAACGTGCGTACTGCAATCATCTTTGAAATCCGTGTTGCTTATTTTGATTTA
>NC_069008.1:2517879-2522728 GCF_001194135.2 Octopus bimaculoides
ACCAAAAGAACCAGCTTTTGCAAGCAAAAATAGATATTGAAAAAAATGCATTTGGCCAAATTTGGACATACAACAGTTTAACATAATAGCAACGATGTGTGGGTATGGGTGTGTATTTATGTTTGTCCCCCTGCCATTGCTTGACAACTGATGATGGTGTGTTTACCTCACTGTAACTTAATGGTTCGGCAAAAGAGACCGATAGAATATGTACTAGGCTTACAAAGAATAAGTCCTGGGGTTGATTTGTTCAACTGAAAATCCTGTAAGGTGGTGCTCCAGCCTGGCCACAGTGAAATGACTGAAACAAGTAAAAGAATCAATTGGATCAGAGGATGTAAGACACGAGACAAGGACATCCTGGCTTCACTTCAGCCATTGATGTGTGGAGACAATGAGTTTGTTCCTCTGTTTCAGGATAACAGCAAAGAATGTTAAGATGTAAAATCTTTGCATGGATTGTTTTGGGAAGTAAACCGGATCCTAAGATTGATATGGAAACGTACAATTGGCAGGTTGCCGAAGAAGTTGTGGTTATTGTGCCAGATATTTACTTGCAAAGACTACAACAGGAACATCTGTCCAGGGCCTTGAAGTCACTTTATCCCTTAACAGCTATTGATATTGTACAAAGTTTGGGTGAGGCCCATAATCATCATCATCGTCGTTT
This sequence comes from Octopus bimaculoides, assembly GCF_001194135.2. Taxonomy (NCBI): domain Eukaryota; kingdom Metazoa; phylum Mollusca; class Cephalopoda; order Octopoda; family Octopodidae; genus Octopus; species Octopus bimaculoides. Next base: position 2,518,550 of record NC_069008.1, read on the forward strand.
AATGTCCACTTTCCATGCTAGCATGGGTTGGACGATTTGACTGAGGACTGGCAAGCCAGAAGGCTGCACCAGGCTCCAATCTGATCTGGCAGAGTTTCTACAGCTGGATGCCCTTCCTAACACCAACCCCTCCGGGAGTGTAGTGGGTGCTTTTACGTGCCACCGGCACGAGGGCCAGTCACACGGTACTGGCAACGGCCACGCTCAAAAAAGTATTTTTTACGTGCCACCTGCACAGGAGTCAGTCCAGCGGCACTGGCAACGACCTTGCTCAAATGATTTTCTAATGTGCCACCAGCACAAGTGCTAGAAGGCTACTCTTGTAATGATTCTGCTCATTGTGTAATATTTCTCTTGCATCTGGGATAGTGCTGCTGCTACCCTTACAGACATTTTAGACTACGTCCAGAAAAGGTTTAACTTGACTAGATGGTGTATGATATTCTGCAGATGGTGCACAAAAAAGTAGCTTGGTTTCCGTATCCCTACTGCATCCTCACTGAGATAACTCCAGTTGTCCCGACACGAAACATTGTTTATTAGGTGTCATCCAATCAATGGACACAATTCTATCATGTGACGTTTTTCACTCTCCCAAATAATTTATCATTTAACCTTTTTGCATTTAAACCAGCCATATCCAGCCCAAATATTCTCCCTGTTTTATGTTCAAACTAGTCAGATCTGGCCTCTTAAACATACTCTACAAAGAATCCGATCATTGAAATCTCAAAGCTACGAGACAATGCATGACCAGTTCACAATAATGTAATTAGATAAGCATTACATTTGACTGAGTAGTCTGAATGCTAAAAAGCTAAGCTTATGTCGATCCGTCTGGCTAGGACACTATTGATTCTATCAGGTGACATTAGATATACATTGACTCAGTTTTTGTGGATTTTCTCTTTTCACTTTAGCACGCTTACTGTGGTGCAGGTGGTTCGTTTTGCATCGTAGACAATTGAAGTTACAGTTTGCCATTTTGCATGTTGGTTTGGAATTGTTGCACTGTATTTTTGCGTTCGTTACTAAGGTTATTTTCTGAGCACAATATCATTATTTGTCTTAACGTTATAACACTCACCACATCAGCTGATCGTAAGATTGCATTGAGCGAGTGAACATCTCTAGCCATTTTCTTCAAGATAACACAATCAACAACAGAAAGAAGGGAGATTGTGGAAGCAGTTGTGATAATGGGTCTTGTTAAGCAAATGTGAGATTTTTGAAGTTGAGTTTCTGGGTAAAGGCTTACCATCAAAAGAAACAAGACAAACATTGGTTAAGAAGCCGGCGTGCTGTATGTTACAGTTTGCCATTTTGCACTTTGGTTTGGAATTGTTGCTTTGTTTTTCTTCGTTTGTTAATAAGGGTATTATCTCAGCACAATATCATCATTTGTCTTAATGATAGAACTCTCACCACATTCGTTGATTGAGAGGTTGCATTGAGTTTACATCTCTAGGCTTTTACTGCAAGATGACATGCTCAATAACAGAGAGAGAAAGTGGAGATTTGTGGAAGCATATGTGAGAATGGGCTCTGTTAAACAAACTAGAGATTTTTGAAGTCAAGCTTCTGGGCAAAGGCTTACCAGCAAAAAAGCATGATGCAAATATTGGTTAGGAAGTGGTGCACTATAGGTTCAGTGCACAATGTCCCAAGACAGAGAGACCCTACAGTTCAAACGCAGGATGTTACTCAGGGCATTTGCTGGAAGATTACTTGAAGAACTCCAAAGAAGTCAACAGATAAATTGGTGCTAGTAGTCTCACATAAGCAGGACGTTGTTCGAAAGTCTTAAGTTAAAAGCATATCATTTCACATGTAGGACCCCCTTTGAATGACCATGGGATTGCATGTAGAAAGTTCCCTTCCGAGGCACAAGTCCGGGCAAGGTTGTTTATGGAAGACCAGCAGTCGCCCATGCATACCAGCCTCCCCTCTTCACACCATCGATGTTATCCAAGGGAAACGCAAAGGTTGATACAGCTTGGCACAGCTGAGTGAACTGGAGCAATGGGAAATAGTGTCTTACTCAAGAACACAACACATGGCCCAGTCCGGGAATCAGAATCCCTACCTCATGTTAATGATCCCAATGCCCTAACCGCTGTGCCTTCACATGTGTACAGCAATTAAAAGGCTACTTTCTCAGTTAAAAAAACACACTGACCCTCGTAAACGAAGGGCTGGGTACTTTTCCATGTGTGTAAATTTATTTCTGTATATACATTGTACTATGGAACCAGGGTTACTTTATCATTTACCACCTTGTACAAAGCACAGGTGAAGCCTACAATGGAATGTAGCACTCACATCTGGGACAGTGATGCTACTGCACATAGTCATCTTGGACCACACCTAGAAAAGGACCACTTGACTATGATAAAGTCACTTACAGACATGTTCTTGCCTTTTGGCCTCCAGGTGTGCTGTCTTCTCTCTCTGCTCTTTTCTATTACTCAAATGACCTCTGCACCTTGGCACTGGTTGATCACATGTCACCTCTGCTCAGTCGTGCATCCCACTTGCCTCTTCTTTTGTCGGAGCCGTCAGATCCCAATACCCAGTCTTTTCTTCTCAGAACTTGGGTCGACTGGAATTCCCTCCCTGGCTATGTCCTTCCTGCAGATGTTGACTTGCAAAAGGCCCTAGTGAAACATCATTAACACCCAATTTCACTAGTCTGGGAAGGTCAAGGAGGGCCAAAGACATTGCCCTTTTCTCCAGGCCCAACAAGCAAACACAACAAAAGGGTGGCAGGGGTGGTTGACCTTATAGACTAATTAAAAGGTGTTATATGAGTCCTTTCATTTCCCCCAATCCGATTTTTCCATCCAAATTATTATACCCTACCTCATTACCGCTTCCATCTCTGTTCCCACAACCATTGAGTAGAAAAGGATGGAAAAGTGACTCGACATGTAACACCACAGGGAAATCCAAACAAATGACTTAACTACATATATAGACTAATAGCTTGCGATAATCACTTCAATTACCTCCATTCTTGAGGTCATTTATCGCAGGAGTATTTTGGTGGTATGTGTTCGAAAATTGAAGAAGTTTTGTTTATTACTAGATTCAATTAGGTGGAAACAAGTTTTTGAGCTGAATTGTGTCGAGTCCCCTTTTTTTTCTTCTTTTTTACACTTACAACAACACAATAACACAACTAAAACAACTAAATGCACACACTCGCATGTCAGCAATGAAATTGCATGTTGTCAGCACTATCCACCCAGTTACTTGGGTTGTAGTGCACCTTCCTCATTTCTTGACCTCTTGACCCTGTATATATATATATATATATATATATATATATTTGTATGTGTGTGTGTGTGTATATATATATATATATATATATATATATCTCGTGAGGTTGCAAGTTTGATTCCGGACCGGACTGCGTGTTGTGTTCTTGAGCAAGACACTTAATTTCACATTGCTCCAGTTCACTCAGCTGTAGAAATGAGTTGCGACATCACCCAGTGCCAAACTGTATCAGCCCCTTTGCCTTTCCCTTGGATAACATCAGTGGCGTGGAGAGGAGAGGTTGGTATGCATGGCCGACTGCTGGTCTTCCGTAAACAACCTTGCCTGGACTTGTGCCTGGGAGGGTAACTTTCTAGGTGCAATCCCATGGTCAGTCATGATCAAAGGGAGTCTCAGCATATATATATATATATATATATATATATATATGTAAGGTTGAGGAGGGTATTGGATTTAACTAAATCCTGGAGGATACGGGTAATATCGAGTAAGTGCTGTATACTGATTAGTTTGCCCCAGTCGTTGTATGAACATGAGTGGGTATTATAAGTTGTGTATTAGCATGTGTGTCTCCGATGAAGGGAAGTACTGGATCTTCCCAGAAACAGCTGTAAGACTCTATCCATAAATTTCTTCAACCTTACCTTTGCTCTCTTTACCTTTTTGTTTTTATATATTTACATATATCATCATCATCATCATCATCATCGTTTAACGTCCGCTTTCCATGCTAGCATGGGTTGGACGACTTGACTGAGGACTGGTGAAACCGGATGGCAACACCAGGCTCCAATCTAAATTTGGCAGAGTTTCTACAGCTGGATGCCCTTCCTAACGCCAACCACTCAGAGAGTGTAGTGGGTGCTTTTACGTGTCACCTGCACGAAGGCCAGCCAG
>NC_069008.1:2523369-2525297 GCF_001194135.2 Octopus bimaculoides
TATATATATATATATATATATATGTATATAGGTTCAGGAGTGGCTGTGTGGTAAGAAGCTTGCTTCCCAACCACATGGTTCCGGGTTCAGTCCCACTGCATGGTACCTTGGGCAAGTGTCTTCTACTATAGCCTTGGGCTGACCAAAGCCACGTGAGTGGATTTGGTGGATGGAAACTGAAAGAAGCCCATCGTGTGTGTGTGTGTGTGTGTATGTTTGTGTGTCTGTGTTTGTCCCCCCACCATCGCTAGACAACCAATGCTGGTGTGTTTACGTCCCCGTAACTTAGCAGTTCAGCAAAGGAAGCTGATAGCATAAGTACTAGGCTTACAAGGAATAAGTCCTGGGGTCAATTTGCTCGACTAAATGCAGTGCTCCAGCATGGCCGCAGTCAAATGACTTGAAACAAGTAAAAGAATATATAAGGCTAATCTCAAGATATCGACCCTTATGAAGGAGCTGACTTAAGGACTGAGGTATCTGGTGCACCGTTGTACTCAAGAACACATGACCATCACTGCAGAATTGATACTGGTGCTATATAAAAGGGAAACTCAGTATACTCTGTGGAGTGGTTGGCATTAGGACGGGCATCCAGCCAAAGAAACAAAACCAGAACAATGGAGCCTGGTGTGGCCCCCATAGCCTTACCAGCTCCAGTCAAACTGTCCAACATGGAAACAGATGTTAAATATTGATGATGATGATGTATGTGTGATGGCTGCAACTCAATCTTGAGGAATTCCATCATTTATTTTTTTTGTCCTCTTAAACTTCAGCTGTGCAAACGTGGTCTTTCTGTCCTGTTAGAAGAGAAGCTCACATTCTTTTGTACAAATGTAGCAATGATGACCGCCTCTTTGCAGCAGATGTTCAGAGTGCTTACCACCCCTGCTAACCACAAAGCCTTCAGTGTGTCTTGGAATTTTTCATAAAATATTTTGCCTTTTTGCAGCTGCAGCCAGCAATAGTATGCAACACATAATGGAGGTTTCAGAAATCAAAACCTACCAGGAGCTTTTTTTTTTTTTTTTTTTTTTTTTTTTTTAAGTAAGGAAAGGCTTTGCACAGGACCAATCCCACTTGCTAACCTTTCAGCATTCCGACTATAATAATATAATATAATACTTATTTATTCACATTGTTTTTGTGTTAATCATGCTTTGAGATTGCAGCAATGTGGTTGTATAGTTTTACAATGACATTGTAGGGTAGGTATGAGAGGCTGGATCTGGCTGACATGTGCATAAAACAGGAAGAATATGTTGGCTAGATATGGTCATTTTAATGCTAAAAAGCTAAACAATGTCTGCATTTGCCCAAAAAGAACTAGTCGTCATCATCTACATGTACTGTCTGTTTTCCATGCTGGCATGGGTTGGACAGCTTGACAGCAACTGGCAGGCTAGTGGTTGCACGAGGTTCTTCCATAGACTGTTTTGGTTTGGTTTCTATGATTGGATGCCTTTTCGAATGCCAATCACTCCACAGTGTGTACTGGGTGTTTTTTCATGTGGCACTGGCACTACGCCCATACCAATGCTTTTTACATGACACCTTGGTTTTAGGATCTCTTTTCTATTGTGTTGGTCGGGTCCTCTCAAATACAGCAATGCACCACATATTTCGGTCCTCTGTCATCTCCTTTGTATGGTTCAGCATTTTGAAATCAGCTTTCAGTACTTCACCCTGTGTTCCTCCTGGGTCTCCCGCTCTCATAACTTCCTTCCACTTTGTGATTGGCACTTTTATATGCAACTGCCCTCATCCATCTGCAATTGGATGCAAAAGAAGTTGCAGGTATGAGATCAGAAATATTTCCTTCTCCAAGAGAGATGTCTAAACGAAAGACTAGGGGACTCGTATGCCCAGCTGTTGAATGACTTGACCCTGTGGAGTTCATCTGCATTTTGACTGGGTTTACCCCC
>NC_069008.1:2525314-2525652 GCF_001194135.2 Octopus bimaculoides
AAAAAAAAAAAAAAGATGATGATGATTTTGCTCCTGGGTCAGCTTGACCATGGCTGGTCAAGAGCTAAGCGACAACACCACTGCCACCACCTGGTCCCTTGGCAGCTATCACTGGCTTTCATTCTGTTGCGTGCGTTTGGAACCAGGTGTAGGGACTAGGGATGACTCAGTTCCTTCTGGTGTTGTAATCCCATTGCTTCTGTGTGCAGCAGGCGTGTTCTTTGCATCTACACTCGTGTATTTACATGTCATTGTGTGTGTGTGTGTGTGTGTGTGTGTGTCTCATTTGGCTGTGTAAATGTGTGTGTCTCTAGTTGTCTCTCCTCATATCTTTCCAT
>NC_069008.1:2525662-2526212 GCF_001194135.2 Octopus bimaculoides
TCCTCATATCTTTCCATTTGACATTGTGCATGTGTGTGTGTGTGTGTGGATTTTACTTTTTTTTTTTTTTTTTTCCAATTTCTGTCTCTTTCAGTTTGACTCTCTGTGGGAGAGAGAGAAAGAATGTGTTTTTTGATTTGTCTGTCAATATCTTCTGATTCGTCTCTCTGTGTATTTGTATTGATTTACTTCTGTGTGTCATTCGATTTTCAAGTATATATATATCATGTGCAATTGGGTGTGTGTATATATGAAAATACACATGCACACGCACATATATATACATACATATCTCTCTCTCTCTATCTATCTATCTCTCTATATATATACACATGCACACACACACACACACACATGCACACATGCACACACGCACATGTACACACACATGTACACACACACACACACACACACACACACACAGATATATATATATATATATATATAAAAATTAATTATTACAAGTAATGCTATCTGTTGGAGTCTCAGCTTTTTTAGCTGCTATTTCTGAACTTCGGTATATGGTGAAGCAAATGCTTGCTGATCCCTT
>NC_069008.1:2526586-2527693 GCF_001194135.2 Octopus bimaculoides
GTGTGTGTGTGTGTGTGTGTGTGTGTGTGTGTGTGTGTGTGTGTGTGTGTGTGTGACAGAAATGCTGTAACCATCAGTCGTTCTTCACATAAAGACTCCAGCCATTGTGTTGAAATATTTAGGGCGTTGGTCTAGTTTATGATCTGTGCGCTTGTGGAACAGTGTGTAGGTGTGATTATGTGACATTGTGTGTGTGGCTGTAGTAGAAGCAGTAGTAGTCTGTGTGTTTTATAGTGTGGAAACGTGTGTGTGTGTGTGTGTGTGTGTGTGTGTGTGTGTGTGTCTATGGTACTCCGGGTGACACACACATCCAGTGCGACACTTTACAGTTTTATTACACGAGTACATCTACATATGACCGTAACATAATGTGTGGTGGTGGTAGTGGTGGTGGTGGTGGAATGTAAGTTGAGCAATGCCTGCTGGCTGATACCACCAGGGAATATTGTGGCAGCACCAGTTATTAAAAAAAACCCAGCACTATTACTACTATTACTACTACTACTACTACTACTACAACCGTGATGTGTTGGTGATAGTGGTAGTACTGGTGTTATTTCTACTACTACTACTATTATCACTATAATGTGTTGGTATAGTTGTGCTGTTATTTACCATAACCACTGCCCTCACCACACCCGCTGGCACCCAGATTAAATGTCTCTCTCACTATAGCCACTGCTAATTATTAAACTGGGTGTTGTTGTGACAGATCCGTGTGTGTGTGTGTGTGTGTGTGTGTGTACATGCAGATATATATATATATATATATCCAAAATCTTAAATTTAAAAGAGAGTTTTGACGCTGATATCCATAATTATTGAAATTTATTCCTATGTCAACATTTCTGTATAAGGCTATATTTGACTGTCAAATTCAAGTCAAACATATAAATTGCCTTACACATCTTCAGGGTTATATTAGAAGGCACTTGCTAAAGATGTTATGCTGTGGGATTGAACCTAAAACCATGTGGTTGGGAAACAAACTTCTTACCACACAGCCACGCCTATGTGTGTGTGCATACACACAAATATACATTCATACGCAAATGTGTTTGTGTATATATATTATCAACACATTGTGGAGATATATGAACAAATATA
>NC_069008.1:2527703-2530384 GCF_001194135.2 Octopus bimaculoides
ATATATATATATATATATATATATATATATATATATACACACACACACATAAACACCATTTCGAGCGTGGTCGTTGCCAGTACCGCCTGACTGGCCCTCGTGCTGGTGGCACGTAAAAAGCACCCACTACACTCTCTGAGTGGTTGGCGTTAGGAAGGGCATCCAGCTGTAGAAACTCTGCCAAATCAGATTGGAACCTGGTGTAGCCATCTGGCTCACCAGTCCTCAGTCAAATCGTCCAACCCATGCTAGCATGGAAAGCGGACGTTAAATGATGATGATGTAAATGATGAAACGCAGTCAACCTCGGTAGAATTTGAACTCAGAACATACAGATGAAATGCTGCTAAGCATTTTTCCTGACATGGTAACTATTCTACCAGTTCACCACCTTATATACATATGAATATGTATGTGTATGTATATATATATATATATATATATATATATATATATATATATATATATATATATATATATATATATATATATATATATATGTATATAAAATCTTAAATATTAAATTCATTATTGTTAATGATAAACAAGGAATAGCTCAACATTTCATTCCAAAGATTAAACTGTGTCTGTATGGCATTTTTTGCCCGTTTATATTAACAGCAATATTGCATGTACAAATAAATATCATTCGTAAATACACAATACACAGTACTGGCTAAAAACGTCTGATATGTTCTGTAGTACATGTTGAAAGTAAGGCAGTAGGCGGACAGAAATTCATAAGACAATTCAGGCAGCCCTCGAATGATCAATCTTTGGATCAGTCCAACGACCCCTCCTCATCAGCAAAGCCTACTGAGGAAAACAAATGAGACGTCTACACATATCTGCAGAAAAGCAAATGCAAGCTGTGATTACATACAAATATCACCGATATATCTATTCATCACCATATTTTTCATTATTTGATTTTATGATTTTTTATAAAATCATCTGTTAATCATTCGGAGCGAATCCCCTCGACCCCTTTGTCTGTCCCCTCTGTGTTTGGCCCTTATGGCTATAATAGAATCAATTCCTGTGTCATATTGTGCTGTGTTAGGTTATGAGGGTTTGTGGTGGTGGTGTTATGTGAGACGGTGAGTGTTGTTGTTGTTCTTCCTAACTTCCGCTGGCCCAATCTGCTAAATGACAAATCTTGGCAGAATGTCCAGTAGCCACTTATTTTAACATCTGGCACCCCCCCCCATTAAACACATTCACACACACACACACACACACACACACACACTGTCTATGTCTGTCTGTCTGTATATCTATGTATCTGTCTGTTTATAATCAAATACACACAAAGAAGAATGTCTATCTGTGTATGTATGTATGTATGTATGTATGTGTGTGTGTGTGTGTGTGTGTAAATATATATATATATATATATATATATATATATATACATACACATACACTCTCACTCACATAGATATATCTGCACACAATTTCTTCTCTCTATATATACACATAGATGTGTGTGCATATATTTATGATCATATATATATATATATATATATATATACACATACACACACACATACATACATACATACATACATACACACACACACACACTCACACACATGCATGCATCTATACATGTCTCTTTTTCTTTCATATATATATACATATATGTATACATACATACGCACGCATATAAAAAGTATATTTATGTCTATGCATATTAGTTGTTATACTGAATCCTGAACAACAATAGATAATCGGAAACCGTGTGAAGTACTATTATTGTCTCGTCATAATTACTATACACACTCCACGCATTTGCTTATTTCATATCACAATTTGGTGAACAATAGCACCGTTGCTTACATGGTCGTGTGGTCAAGAAGTACACTTCCAGACCACAGGGTTTCAGGTTCTGTCCCCACTGTGTGGCACCTTGGGTAAGTGTCTTCTACAATAGCCCTGGGCCTACAAAATTCTTGTGAGTAGATTTTGTAGATGGAAACTGAAAGAAGCCTTGTCAAATATATAAATGTAAATATGTGTGTGTGTATCATCATCGTTTAACTTCTGTGTACCATGCTTTCATGGTTTGGGTGGGTTGACAGGAGCTGGTAAAGCAAGGTGCTGAACCAGGCTCCATTGTCTGTTGACTGTAAATGAGAGCACCTGGATAATATATCCCTCTAAACTCACTTTTACTCTTTACTCTTTTACTTGTTTCAGTCATTTGACTTTGGCCATGCTGGAGCACTGCTTTTGGTTGAGCAAATCGACCCGGGACTTATTCTTTGTAAGTCTAGTACTTATTCTATCGGCCACTTTTGCTGAACCGCTAAGTGACGGGGACATAAACACACCAGCATCTCTTGTCAAGCAATGCTAGTGGGATAAACACAGACACACAAACATACATATATATGTGATGGGCTTCTTTCAGTTTCCGTCTACCAAATCCACTCACAACGCTTTGGTCGGCCTTGTCCAGGTGTGACTTATTACGCCATCTACGATAAGTCTTGCTAGGTGAAAATCAACTAAAAAAGAAAGCCTTACAACGAAAAAACCCTTATGATGTAAATATGTTCATAATTCAAAAGACGATGAAATTAATAGGGAAAGTCTGAAGGCTGTTTTGCGTAAAATTATTAAGCGTAACATTATTAAGCGTATGTAAATTTCATCCGTCTAATTGGCTATAGAAA
>NC_069008.1:2531268-2535692 GCF_001194135.2 Octopus bimaculoides
CACACACACACACACACACACACACACACACACACACACACACACACACTCAACAGGCTTCATTCAGTTTTCGTCTCCCAAATCCACTCAAGGCTTGGTCTGCTTGGGGATGTAGTAGAAGACACCTTGCCCAAGGTGCCATACAGTGGGACTGAACCCATCACTACATGATTGGGAAGCAAGCTTATCATCCATGCAACCACTTTTTCTTTTCTTTATATATATATACACACACATATATATATCTAGGTGCAGGCATGGCTGTGTGGTAAGAGGTTTGCTTCCCAACCACATGGTTCCGGGTTCAGTCCCACTGCGTGGCACCTTGAGCAAGTGTCTTCTACTATAGCCTTGGGCCAACCAAAGCCTTGTGAGCGGATTTGGTAGATGGAAACTGAAAGAAGCCTATATCTGTGTGTGTGTATGTTTTTGTATCTATGGTTGTCCCCTGCCACATCACTGATTGACAACCGGTATTAGTTTGTTTATGTTCCCATAACTTAGTGGTTCTATGACACAAATCAATAGAATAAGTACTAGGCTAACAAAAATAAGTCTTGGGGTCGATTTGTTCAACTAAAACCCTTTAAGGTAGTGCTCCAGCATGGCCGCAGACAAATGACTAAAACAAAATAATATACATATATTTTATACATCATCCCCCACCCCTATTCCCCATCTTGATCGGTCGCATCTGATTGAACTAACCCCTTTGATCAAATGTGTTCCAACTGTGGCCAACCAGACTGTCTCTGCTGCTCATCCTCTACTCCAATGATTCATTATATCCAGGACTGCATTCTGTGACATAGTATTTCTTCGGCCCCCCCCCTTTCGTCTCATGTCTGTAACTGCGGCCGCCACAGTAATTTTTTGCAGGGAACCGTTTCAACCAAAATTCTCCATTATAATGTCCAATTTGCTTTGGTTGCATTGTTAACCCTCAGGCATTCACATTTCTCTGTCGAATGTAATGCTTATTTATTTGCGTCGTTTTTAATTAATCATGCATTATCTTGTATCTATGAGATTGTGTTGAGTTCTCAGAATGATATTGTAGTGTTGCTGTGTGAATTGAGGTGGTGTATGGCTCTGTGGTTAGTGTTGAGCTCACAATCATGAAGTTGTGAGTTTGATTTCTGGACTGGGCTGTATGTTGTGTTCTTGAGCAAGACACTCTATTTCACGTTGCTCCAGTCAACTCATCTATAGAAATGAGTTGCGACATCGCTGGTGCCAAGCTGTATTGGCCCCTTTGCCTTTCCCTTGGATAACATCGGTGGTGTGAATTGAGGAAATGGGCCCACTTTGGCTTTGTGCAGGCATGGGAATCCCTTTTCAAGAAGCAGGCCACATGAGACATGGCTATTTACCCTGTAGGTCACTCTTCGATAAAAATTCACATTAAATTTTCAGAAAATCCAGTGGGCCATAGCTTGCCCGTGACTGGTGCACCGTTTGCCTTACAATGTGGACTGGATGTGTTTTACCATGCCTCTGAACGTTGATATTATTAAGGAGGTGAAGACAGCAAACAAGCAGAGCATGGTACAGTCCTCTGACCCATGCCAGCATGGAAATGGACATTAAACAACAACAATGAGGGTGATGATGATGATGATGATGATGATGATGATGACGATTATGACAGTTGCAATAAGCAGCGTCATGCTAGTTTGTGTTTGTATATGTGTTGCTCTTACATGTTCATCACCTTTCTGTATTGATTTGTCTCCTCCAGGGATACAGCAGGTCAGGAGAGGTTCCACACTATCACAACCTCCTACTACAGAGGCGCCATGGGCATCATGCTAGTTTACGACATCACAAACGGTAAAACCTTCGACAATATTTCAAAGTGGCTGAGGAATATAGATGAGGTATGTATACAATTTTCTATATAATGGGGTGTGTATATGCATATGCATACACACACACACACACACACACACACGTGCATACACATACATGCACATGTACACACACACATTCATATACACACGTGCACATATACATGCCCTTAAGCACGTACCTCAAAAGTAAATAGACAGCTCTCACTTCATTGCTTCCCTGCAGACACTACCTAATCCTTCAGACACTACCTGATCCTTCAGACTTGTTAGCGGGTTTCGTGTACGGCCTCTCTACTAAATCTTTAAGTGTTTAAATGCCTCAAATAATATTTCTGGAAATGCATCTTTCAAAAATGATGGTGTCTATTTACTTATGAGATATATATGTATATACACGAGGGCAAGCAAAACTTATACTCACTCTGGTTAAGGTGCTGCACTCAAGGGTTCGACTCTCAGGAGCGGCAGCATGCTGGGCCCTTGAGAAAAACCCTTCTTTTCATGTTGCACCAGGCCACTCAGCTGTAAATAAGGTGACCATCTCATGGAATAGCTTCGGATCAAAGAGAACACTAGCCTGCTTGCTTAGCCAGCTATGAGGTGATTTCAAAAAGTTCCCGGACTAGTTCTGTAGCGTGCCAACAGATGGCAGCACATGGTTGCGTGCACAGCGAGAGCTAGCACTGACCTTCATGAGGCAGTGTGCTGATGAGTGACCTCGCTGGGTTTACTTTGCAAGTTGTGAAATTTGTGTCTTTGCGATTATGTGTATGCTGTAGTCTGCGATTTTTGTCATGGACAGGAATAAAGAGCCAACGTGAAATTTTGCAATAAACTTGAGAAGTCTGCTACAGAGACATTGAGCATGCTTTGGCAAGCTTATGGCAACGAGGCCATGGGTCATAACAATGTTTTGAGTCACCTCACTTGTGGGTTTCTTGCCCAAAACATCATGGTATCACTTCCACACCCACCCTAATGGAAGTCTGTAGATTTAGTACCTGCATACTTCTATCTCTTTCCCAAAAATGCAGCTCAGAGGTCACTGTTCTAGCACTTGTCAAAATCCAGAGCAAATTGGAGAAGGGCCTCCATTCCCTTACAAAAAACGACTTCTGGATTGAATCCCAAAAGTGGCAGGAACACTGGGACCGGTGTATTACGGCACAAGGTGACTATTTTGAAGGAGATGATGTTAAAACTTAGGTAAATAAGTTATTTTTTTTATTAAACATAACTAGTTGCAGGAGTGGTTGTGTGGTAAGTAGCTTGCTTACCAACCACATGGTTCCGGGTTCAGTCCAACTGCGTGGCACCTTGGGCAAGTGTCTTCTACTATAGCCTCGGGCCGACCAGAGCCTTGTGAGTGGATTTGGTAGACGGAAACTGAAAGAAGCTTGTTGTGCATGCGTGTGTTTGTTTGTGTGTGTGTGTGTGTGTGTGTGTTTGTTATCCCCCACAACTGCTTGACAACCAATGTTGGTTTGTTTACATCCACCTAAGTGGTTTTGAAAAAGACACCAATAGAATAAGCACCAGGCTTAAAAAGAAAACAGATTCAGGGGTTGGTTGGTGCAATTAAATTCCTCTAGGCGGTGCTCCAGCATGGCTGCAGTCTTAACGACTGAAACAATTAAAAGATTAATAGATATGTGTGTATATCCTTTGCACATGTATCAGTGAAACAAGGGATGAGAGTTTCGTGCAAATGCACTCATGGCAACCGTGATTTAAATTACAAACATCGCTTATAATAAAGCAAAAATTTCAATTATTCTAGAGAAAAAAAAAAGAAATCTTGGAAAGCCTCCTGGGTATGTCATGTGCTATCAGAAAACAAATTTAATTCACTTGAATGAAGGTCAACGCACACACACACACATATTGTTACAACCATCCATTACATACGAATGCAAGGATACAATGTCACTCGGTCTTTAGTGTCACTGACGTAGTTTCCCACTTATTCTAAAACAATTGGCCATATTTTACTTTTTTGGATTGGGTTCTGTTTCTCTTAAAAGATATTGTCGCAGAGTTCTAAGAATTTACACCAGTTATTTTTGATGTTCTTTCACAACTCTCTCTTTTACTACTCCCGTCATGAAATCGAAAATCCTGATAAAAATGCTCCACCCTAATATGCAATGCACTGGTGCAGGTCATTAGAAAGCACCCAGGTTTTCTGAAATAGCCTTAGCAGTTTTCTCGTTTGCCTCAAAAGATTGCAGCCCATCTGTGCACCATATGTGGCAAGCATGTGTGCTGCAGCCCTGGTGATTGAAAATAGTTGCTCTTCTTTTACAGGATGTATTTCTAGTATAAAAACACATGGAGGCTTAGAAATGTTCTGTAGATTAACTGGAGTTCTTATAATTGTGTGTGCACGTGCGTGCGTGTGTGCGTGCATGCATGCATGCATGTGTGTGTGTGTGAGAGTGTGTGTGTGAGAGAGTGTGTGTGTGTGAGAGAGTGTGTGTGTGTGAGAGAGTGTGTGTGAGAGAGTGTGTGTGTGAGAGTGTGTGTGTGAGAGAGTGTGTGTGTGAGTGTGTGTGTGAGAGAGTGTGTGTG
>NC_069008.1:2536296-2537634 GCF_001194135.2 Octopus bimaculoides
GTGAGAGTGTGTGTGTGTGTGTGAGAGTGTGTGTGTGTGTGAGAGTGTGTGTGTGTGTGTGTGAGAGTGAGTGTGTGTGTGTGAGAGTGTGTGTGGGGGTGAGTGGGAGAGAGCATGTGTGTGTAAGAGAGTGAGAGTGAGTGTGTTTGAGAGAGTGAGTGTGTTTGAGAGAGTGAGTGTGTTTGAGAGAGTGAGTGTGTGTGTGAGAGTGAGTGTGTGTGTGAGAGTGAGTGTGTGTGTGTGAGTGTGTGTGTGTGTTTGAGAGAGTGAGTGAGAGAGAATGTGTGATAGAGAGTGTGTATATGTGTTTGCATGTCTATGTCTATGCATATGCTGGTGTATATACATGTTTGTGTATGTATATATATCAGCATACACACCTTTATCTATAAAATATGTATGGCATGTGTAGGTATGTGTACATACACCACACACACACACACACACACACACTCACAAGCTGTACTCAAGCAGATCATCTGAACACAGCGCATGTAGTCCCTCTTACCAGAGACACGGGATGCCTATCCGAAGACCTCCCTCAACAGGAGCCCCAGATGGATGGCATGTCAGCTTAAAAATGCCTGAGCATGCTTGACCAAATGATGATCATTAAATATATAATGTGTGTGATCTAAAAATGAAAAAAAAAAAAAAAAAAATGCCAAGTTAAAAGAACAGCAAACAGGACATATTAGTTCCACACACAGAAACAAATGGAAGGAATCTTTCATGTTTTGAGCCTGCACACTTTCTCCGGAAAGGATAGATGGACAGAAAAAAACGATGGGGAGCAAAAGACACCCATGCAGGGTTTTTATTTATTTATTTATTTATTTATTTATTTATTTTTCCCAAGGTTAAGAGATAGCAAAGAGAAAGGTATGAGTTTGTAAAACATTGCCTCAAAAATATATTCAGGCATGGCTGTGTGGTAAGAAGCTTGGTTTCACAACTGCATGGTTCTGGGTTCAGTCCCACTGTGTGGCAATTTGGGCGAAGTGTCATCTACTATAACCTCAGGTTGACCAAAGCCTAATGAGTGGATTTGGTAGACAGAAACTGAAAGAAGCCTGTCATCCATATATATTTATATATTTAATCCTTTATATTGAACACTCAATATTCCATATATTCAATAAGACATTCAATACTTTATTTCATAGTACCATCCATTTTTATTTTATATTATATATTGTATATTATATTATATATTGTATATTCCATATTCTATATCCCACATTGGTTTTGCAGGAATATAAATAAAACATAAAAAACAGACAGTGTTGGAACTCTTTTAAACAAAATAATATATTCCTCTATACACAATCATACAAA
>NC_069008.1:2537873-2543400 GCF_001194135.2 Octopus bimaculoides
GTATATATATATATGTATGTATGTGTGTGTGTATGTTTGCGTGTCTGTGTTTGTCCCCCACAACATCGATTGACAACCGATGCTGGTGTGTTTACGTCCCCGTAACTTAGCGGTTCGGCAAAAAGAGACCAATAGAATAAGTACTAGGCTTCCAACGAATAAGTCCTGGGGTCGATTTGCTCGACTAAAGGTGGTGCTCCAGCATAGCCACAGTCAAATGACTGAAACAAGTAAAAGAGTATATATATATATATATATATATGTACATTTTATGTTGTATATGTACCATTCCTTACCTGTTGTATCTTGTCACTTCTTATTGTACCTGTGATGTCATTTTCTCCTGTCCTCACACACATTTGTCAACCCTTTCTTGTAGCTCTATTCTCTGGTGCTCCCATTGATAACGGTGGTCTTGGTTTTAAATAGCGTGAAACCACTAAGACGTCTCAGAAACCAACTGATGAGGAAATCAGCTGTGAATATTCCTTGTATCATGTTTTCTCTCCATTTTCTGACTGTTATGTTTGCATCTGTGGAGGCACAATGGCCTAGTGGTTAGGGCAGCGGACTCGCTGTTGCATCTTATATTGAATTTTTGTTCCTCCAAAGTTGTGTTGGTGTATAAGTTTTTGGATTTGGTTTGCAAGATTCTTTATGTGAGTTCGTGTGTTGAAGCATATTCTGTTGTGTCTGGGGAGAGTCATTTTCTTTTCGTGCTTTAACAGAGTCAAGACTATTGAAAAGATTGCAAGACTCAACGAAAATTTTAGGAAAATAAAAATAATAAGTGGAAATTTTAACGGTGAGTGTATTAAATTTTAAGGCACGAAAAGAAAATGACTCTCCCCAGACACAACAGAATTGTACTACAGTTTTTGGCTGTAAATTCTGGCTTGAGAAATTTGACTTGTATGTCAGAAAAGGCAGTGAGCTAACAGAAACGTTAGCACGCCAGGCGAAATGCTTTGCGGTATTTCGTCTGCCGTTACGTTTTGAGTTCAAATTCCGACGAGGTCGACTTTGCCTTTCATCCTTTCGGGGTTTGATTAAATAAGTACTAGTTACACACTGGGGTTTGATTAAATAAGTACTAGTTACACACTGGGGTCGATACAATCGACTTAATCCCTTTGTCTGTCCTTGTTTGTCCCCTCTGTGTGTAGCCCCTTGTGGGCAGTAAAGAAATAAGAAAATGCAGTAGATAAGAGAGAGACAGATAGACAGAGAGATATCGTATTTTCTGGCATACAAATTGGCATAGTATATAGTGTAACTATGTAGTATAAACATTTAAACATTGTCTCTCTCTCTCTCTCTTTCCAAATCCTGTTGCATTTCACAGAATTTTTGTTCCTCCAAAGTCGTCTTGGTTTAATATGTCAGCCTAACTATTTTCGCTGTAAACTTTTGTCTGACAAATTCAATTTGTATGCCGGAAAATTATGTATATATTACATTACCTACACACTGTCAAACACATGCACAAACTCCTACATACATCGTGTTTTCCAACATGCAAGTCAACATGGTGTACAGTGTAAACATGTAGTGTAAACATATTCAACCATCGTCACCCTCTTCCCAAATCCTGCTGCATTTCATACCTGTTTTTTTTGTTGTAAATTTTTGTCTTAAAAATTCGACTTATATTTACCAAAATACAGTGAATATTGATGTTTGAGGCCAAACTTCTGAGTTTCTGTTGCTATGTTCCCTTCTTGAAATATATATTTATACGCATACATATAAGAAGGAAATGGTCGACAGTAACTTTGAAGTTTTGGCTCAAACATAAGTATTTACTGTTGTTTGGGGCATACAGGTCGAATTTACTCACACTCACGCGCACACATGCACATATGGTAGCAAGCTGGCAGAATTGTTAGCATTCCAAGGGAAATACTTGGTGGAACATTAAAAGCACATCTGAGTGTGATTGTTGCCAGGGCCGCAGATTGGCTCCCATGCCGGTGGCACATAAAAAGCACCATTCAAGCATCATCGTTATGTGAAAAATAGCATTTGAGCACGGTCGCTGTTAGTGCCACCGGACTGGCTCCCATGCAGGTAGCACATAAGAAACACCTTTTGAACGTGGTCATTGCCAGGACCGCCTGACTGGCCCTTGTGCCGGTGGCACGTAAAAGCACCCACTACACTCTCGGAGTGGTTGGCGTTAGGAAGGGCATCCAGCTGTAGAAACTTTGCCAAATGAGATTGCAGCCTTCTGGCTCGCCAGTCCTCAGTCAAACTGTCCAACCCATGCCAGCACGGAAAGTGGACGTTAAACAACGATGATGATGATTTTGTCTTTACATTCTGAGTTCAAATCCTGCCGAGGTCAACTTCGATTTTCATCCTTTTGGAATCGATGAAATAAGTACCAGTTGAGTACTAGAGGCCAATGTAATTGACTTAACTACTATTGGCGAAGAGTGTATAAAAGAAGGAAAAAAAAAAACTGCACCTCTCTGCCAAGCCCTGTTGAGCCAGTGTAGCAGAGTTGGCCCATCAAATCAATATGATCTCTACTTCAAATTCAAGGCCTCCACATTCAGACTGTGTTTTTGGTGGAGAGAACATGCTGAGGCCTTCGTCTTGCAGTGGACTAAACATGGGCAATCCAATCCAATCCGGTCCATTCCAAAAACACACACATATCTTCAATAATGAATTAAAAGCAATGTATGTTCTTTGTTTGTTCACCGGATTTGCTGTGGACTCATCCCCGATTGCTATGATACAGCGAATCCAGTGAACAAAGCACATACATTATGTTCGATCAATTATGTTCACACACACACATGCATATGTGTACATACACATCACGTGTTATGTATGAACTAGACCGCCTCTCCAGAATCAGTAACACGCTAGCTTACTCATCATGTGATCTCTCTATTGCAGCATGCAAATGAAGATGTTGAAAAGATGATTTTGGGCAACAAATGCGACATGGATGACAAGAGACAGGTGTCCAAAGACCGTGGAGATAGTGTAAGTATAAATACATAAATGTATGTAATAGTAGTGTCAATATATATATAAGTATATAAAGGCAGCGAGCTGGCAGAATTGTTTGCACGCTGGGGGAAATACCTGGCAGTATTTTGTCTGCCGTTATGTTCTAGGTTCAAATTCTGCTGAGGTCGACTTTGCCTTTCATCCTTTCGGGGTCAATTAAATAAGTACCAGTTACGCACTGGGGTCGATGTAATCAACTTAATCCCTTTGCCTGTCCTTGTTTGTCCCTTCTATGTTTAACCCCCTGTAGGCAGTAAAGAAATAAATATATAAGTATAGGCGTAGGAGTGACTGTGTGGTAAGTAGCTTGCTTACGAACCACATGGTTCCGGGTTCAGTCCCACTGTGTGATACCTTGGGCAAGTGTCTTCTATTATAACCTCGGACCGACCAAAACCTTGTGAGTGGATTTGGTAGACGGAAACTGAAAGAAGCCCGTCGTATATATATATGTGTGTGAGTGTTTTAATATCTGTTTGTCCCCACATCACCACCAGCGCTGGTTTGCTTACATCCCCCATAACCTAGCGGTTCGGCAAAAGAGAGTGGTAGAATAAGTACTAGGCTTTTAAAAAAATTAGGCACTGGGGAGTCAATTCATTCGACTAAAAATTCTACACGGCGGTGCTCCAGCTTGGTCACAGTCTGATGACCGAAACAAGTAGAACAACCACATCCTTGAAATCTCAAAGCTATGAATGGGATAATGCCCGATTAATTCAAAATATAAATAACCATTGTATTTGACGGAGTAATCTGAATTAAAGGATTAAGATAGGTAATACTGGGGTCCATTTCTTCAACTAAACCCATATACGTGGTGCCCCAGCATGGCCGCAGTCCAAACGTTGGAACAAGTGAAAAGGAAAGAAAAAAATGCATTAAAACTGCCAAGGGAGAGAACTGAAATTTTTGAAATGGTGGTGGTGGGAGGAGGAATGGGTGACCGAGAAATTTATGGGGAGATAACTGTATGTAGTAAAGGTTTACCAGATGTTTGTTTAGACTCGCGAGAGCTCTGATTGAATAAACCTAGTTTCAGACGTTCCAGCCATGAACGTCTTTGCGCTACAGCCTCAACTGTGACAAACTGGAAGCTGGATTTTTTGGCCACAGGCAAACACATTACTTTGCCTATCCATTACAGCTTTGACTGCCAACCATGGTCAGCATTCATAAGGGACGTAGCGAACTCATTGGTCAGAGCTGGTGTGGCTCACCTCAGGTGAAGACCACATCATCATCATCATCATTGTTTAACATCCGCTTTCCATGCTAGCATGGGTTGGACGATTTGACTGACGATTGGCGAACCGGATGGCTGCACCAGGCTCCAATCTGATTTGGCAGAGTTTCTACAGCTGGATGCCCTTCCTAACGCCAACCACTCCAAGAGTGTAGTGGGTGCTTTTTACATGCCACCAGCACGAGGGCCAGTCACACGGTACTGGCAACGGCCACGCTCAAGATGGTGTTTTTTACATGCCACCTGCACAGGGGCCAGTCCAGCGGTACAGGCAACGACCTCGCTCGAATGATTTTCTAAACGTGCCAGTAATGCATACAAATAAGTTAGTATTTATGTTGCTTCTGTTCTGTATTTCAGATTGCCCGAGAACATTCGATACCTTTCTTAGAAACCAGTGCAAAAGCCAACATTAATGTAGAACAAGCATTTATGGATTTAGCTCAGGCAATTTTGAATAAGGTGAGTGCTCTGCTGCTTTGTTGATGTTGCTCTTGTGGTGTTTTTTACCTGTACCTGCTCAGACACGAGCATATGCATACACATACACACACACACACATGGGCATATGCACACACACACACAGGCATATACATACACACACACACACACACACACAGGGGTATATACATACACATACACACACACACACACACATGGGCATATGCACACACACACACAAGCATATACATACACACACACACACACAGGGGTATATACACATACACACACACATAAGGGTATATGCATACACACACACACACACACACACACACACACACATGGGCATATGCATACACACACACAAGCATATACATACACACACAAGCATATATATACACAACACAAATGGGCATATACATATATACATACATATATTGGCTTACACACATGCACACACACACACACACACACACACACACACACACACACACTCACACATGGGCATATACACACACACACATTGGCTTACACACATGCACAAACACATGGGCATATCCATACACACATGGGCTTATATACATCTGAGGCATATACAAGCATAAACACACACACACACACACACACACACATGGGCATATACATACATACACACATTGGCTTATACACACACACTCACAGGGATATGCAAACACACACACACATGGATATGCAAACACACACACACACACATTCACAGGACATATACATACTTAAACCCACATACATGCTTGTGCATACACACACACACACACACACACACACACACACACA